>NC_049247.1:31220714-31467133 GCF_011100685.1 Canis lupus familiaris | reverse complement strand
CAACTCCCAGCCACGGCGGGTTTGCTGTGCTAAAGTCCTCCCGTTCGGGAAAGACTGGCCCCTGGGGGTGTCGATGAGTTACCTGCATTGAGGCCCCTGTGATCTGAAATCGTCCTGAACCCTCTGAGCCCATGGGACTGAGTGGGCCAAGCCACTCTAGTTTTTTTTAATTTTATTTATTTATGACAGAGAGAGGGGCACAGTCAGAGGCAGAGGCGGGCCCCTTGCAGGGAGCCTGACGTGGGACTCGATCCCGGGTCTCCAGGATCAGGCCCTGGGCTGATGGAGAGCTAGCTAAACCACTGAGCCACCCGGGCTGCCCTCCCACTCTATTAAAAAACTAAAATCTTGGGACGCCTGGGTGGCTCAGTAGTTGGGCATCTATCTGCCTTCTGTTCAAGGCTTGATCCTGGGGTCCTGGGATCAAGTCCTGCATAGCGCTCCTGGCACGGAGCCTGCTTCTCCCTCTGCCTAGGTCTCTGCCTCTTTCTCTGTCCTCTCTCAAGAATAAATAAAATCTTAAAAACAAAACGAGCAAAGCTAAAATCTTTAGGGCACTTGGGTTGCTCTGTTGGTTAAGCATTGCACTCGATCTTGGCTTAGTTCTCTGACTTTGGGGGGTGAGTTCTGTCCCCATACTCGGCATGAGGCCTACCTAAAAAGAAAAACAAGACACAAAACCAAAAAAAAAAAAAAAAAAAACCATCCCCCTAAGAAACAAAAACCCCATCAAAGTCTTTTATTTGAATACTTGCAGAGCCATCCTTCACTGAGACAGGATTTGCTCTTCTTGCCCTCTTCTCCAGTTTCTCCCCTTGTGTGTAACTGGGGCTATGTTCCAGCATAACAGAGCAGGAGATGCGCTCAGGCTGAGAAGGCAGATGAAGGTACTACACCCTAAGGAGGCTGAACGACCTAACAGCAAGTACCAGCTTGGGGACCGTGTTTGGGACTGGAGTATAGGTGCTTGATAAAGGAGAGGGGGATTCAGATTGGGTAGGGTGAATTACTGCTTTGGGAGTATTCTTCTGAGATACAAGGTTTGACATTCTGTCAGGGACCGCAGGAGTTTGTGTGAACTTGCTACAAGGATGGCTTCTAGAAGCATGAAAGGAAGCTACGGCCCGTGCTCAGTGAGGTGAAATTGCTGGACCCCTGACAGATGGCAGCTGAAGGCTAAACCGCTCAGGGATTGTGAAGCTGGGATACATATGATGACTTTCTAAGGTAAGAAAACCCAAGCAAATGGATATATTCCACAGGAAGCACCGAACAAACACATCATTTACCAAGGCTCTAGGAATATGCTGATGAGAGGGACAGCAGCGTCGTTAAACAGTTCAGTGGTGGGGTACGTGCATAGGCCAGTGCTGACAAACAGTAAGAGTGGCTTTCATAGAAACGGAATGACAGGACCCTGCAGCACTTGAGGTCAGGCGGTGGCATTGAACCATCAGAGGCCAGGTTTACACCATTTACTGTGAGCCATGAGGTTGGAGTGGCAGCCAAGGCACCAACCCACAAAGGGTTCCAGAAATGGTTTGAAGAGCCCAGTGTTTCTCGTACAAAATGGAAGGTCAGCCACCAGGAGTAGTACTCTTATTATCAAAAGAAATCAAGGCTGGATGATGGGAGGCTGAAGACGGCTCAATACAAAGGCATGATCCCTTGCCAAGTTCTAGTCAGTGTTCAGGCCTGGGACTGTCTAGTCTTTGAAGAGGAGGCCAGGTCCCCAGAACAAAGGACCATGTATGTATGGCAAGGGGATAAATATTCTTCCAGGAATTTTCGTACAGTTATTCAGCATATCTTTTACCTGTAGCTGTGCAATAAGTTACCCCAAAACTTAGTAGCATAATTGACTATTTTTGTTATCTCACGTGGTTTCTGTGGGTCAAAAATCTAGTTAAAGCTTAGCCAGATAGTGCTGGCTCATGGTGTCTCTGAGAATGCACACAAGATGTGGGTTGGGGCTGTAGTCATTTGAAGGTTGAGCCTGAGCCTGGGATGTCCACTTCCAAGGCAGCTTACTCACATGCACAAGCAGGGGGAGCAGCAGGCTCCCTGCTGAACAGAGAGCCTGATGTGGGGCTTGACCCCAAGACCCTGGGATCATGACTTGGGCCACCCCGGTGCCCGGCCAGTAAGTTTTTGACCAGAGGCCTCAATTCCTTGCCTCATGGATGTTTCCATAAGGCTACTTGGGTGTTTCCATGACGTGAAAGCAAGTGATCCAGGGGAAGCAAAGCGGAAGTCACAATGCCTTTTATGACCTAACGTTGGAAGTCACACATTGTAATTGTCACAGATTGTCACAGGTCTGCCTTACTCAGTGAGGCAGGGGACTTCACAAGGGAATGACTGAATACCAGGAGGCTAGAATCATTGTGGCCATTTGGGAGGTAAATGCCTCCCACATTTGGGTAAATGTAAATAAACAAGGGGGATTGGACTCTAGGAGTAATTTGAGGAGTGGACTGGGGAAGGGGGAATATACCAAGAATTTTAATATTGTTGGATGTAGGGTCAGAGTTAACATTAGTTTCTGGATATACAAAACATAATCGTGGCTCACTGTTAGGATGGGGCCTATGGGGAGCCAAATAAATAGAATCCCAGGTCAGGATCCAGCTCACAATGGTAACCGTGTGACATTACTCAGTTTGCAGATGTGTAATGGAATAGAATGTTTGAAAATCCATGCAGAACACACATTGCGTCTTTCATTTGTAGGATCAGAACTATCATGATTGTGGAGGCCAAGTGGAGGCCTCTGTACCTGTTTCCATCCCTGGTCAAAATAGTAAGTATAAAACAATATCACAATCTAGGAGGAATGACGGATATTTTTATTACTCTTTTGTTGTTTTGTTTTGTTTGGTGTTTTTTTTATTCCTTTGTTTTTAAAAAAGATTTTATTTATTCACATGAGACAGAGAGAGAGAGGTAGAGACATAGGCAGAGGGAGGAGAAGCAGGCTCCATGCAGGGAGTCCAATGTGGGACTGGATCCTGGGACCCCAGGATCACTCCCTGACCCTAAGACAAATGCTCAACTACTGAGCCACCCAGGCATCCCTAATTTTATTCCTCTTAAGGATATAAAGGATTCAAGTGATGGTCCTTGTCATATTTCCATTTAATTCACCTGTCTACCCCTGCAGAAACCAGATTCATCCTGGAGGTTGGCCGAAATTTCCATAAATTCACCCAGATAGTAGCCCCAACTGAGGCTGCTATGCCAGATGTAGTCTCTTCGCTCAAGCCAGATTCATGACTTCTCAGGTACATGGTATACAAACATTAGTTGGCAAATGTGTTTCTTTCTATCCCTATCAGATACCGTTTGGATTCACATGGAGCAGACAACAGTATGCATTTCCCATTGCTCCAGGGTTGTACCTTTCCAGTCTGTCATAGTTCACGTACCACCTGGGTATCTGAAGAACATTGTGCCGATTTGCTCCTCTGATAGCTTGTCAATGGAGTTAGATTACAGGAAATGTCTGGCACATTGGAAGCCTTGGTAAGAAACGTGCATTCCATTGTTGGAGAAGATGCCTGTGAAGATTCAATTATCTGCCACATGAGAACAATTTTGAGTGCCCCAACAGTTGGGGACATGCTGGTTCCTATCATCCAAAGTAAAACATGAGTTATACCACTTGAATCTCCTGCAGAGAAGGAAGCACAATGCCTGAGAGGACTTTTCAGGTTTTGGAGACAACATATTCCACATCTCAGAACACTCTCTGCCTTGTATACCAGGTGACACAAAAGACTGCCACTTAAAAAAAAAAAGGTTTTATTTGTTAAAGAAGGAGAGCACAGGGCAGGAGCAGAGGGAGAGGGAGAAGCAGGTTCCCTGCTGAGCACGGATCCCAACACCGGGCACGATCCCAGGACATTGAGATCACAACCTGAGCCAAAGTTCCCAACGCAGGGCTCCATTCTAGGACGTTGAGATCACGACCTGACCAAAGTCAGACTCTTAACTGACTGAACCCAAAAAGACTTCGACTTTTGAGTGTATCCCAGAATAGGAAAGTTCTCTGCAGAGCAGCAGAGTCTAAGCTGCAGTTGAAAGCAGCCTTGTTACTTGGGCATAAGACTGAGCAGATCTCAGAAGATTGGGTGTATCATGGGTAGGGAACGATACCTTCCAGGAGTCTGGAGCAAACCCATGCTGTCCACAGAGGTGGCTCGGATATGTTTCATAAAGCCGTTCCTGTAATGCTGCTGGGCCCTGGTGGAAGACCGTTGGACATGACATGACCGCATGCCCAGAACTGCATCTTGTGAGGTAAGTTCTGTCAAACCCACCAAGTGATAACGTTGGTTAGGTTCCACAACTATCCACTGGTGAGCGGAGGAGTCCCACAGAGTTAGAAGCCACGGCTGCCACCTGAAGACTTTATCCTCTTTGTGTCTAGCACCGAGTTGGCAAGCAAAGGAGCCCCCATTCTTGGTTGGAGTGAATGACCCAGGTTAGGAAAGGATAGGGCTGCTTTTAAACCGGGACATAGAAGGACGCCTGGGTGGCTCAGCAGTTAAGCACCTGCCTTCAGCTCATGGCGTGATCCTGCACTTCTTGGATCAAGTCCCACATCGGGCTCCCCGAGGGAAATCTTCTCCCTCTGCCTCTGTCTCTGCCTCTCTTTCTGTGTCTCTCATGAATAAATAAATAAAATCGGAAAAAAAAAATTAAAACCAGGGCATAAAGAGCAATAAGTTTGACTCCCAGGAGATTCATCCAGGACCCTCTTGGTATTCCCTTGCCCCGTTGTGACAGTAAAAAGACAAGTGCCACAACCCTTGCCAAAAGAGGCCTGGTGAGCTGGGGCTCAGAAATTTTAGAGATGAAGGTGTGAGGAAGGCCACCTGGCAACTTAGCGAGGAGGACAGCAGAGTTTGTAGGGACCTTGAGGGGAATCTGCAACAAATAATGCAGGGAGGACAAGATGAGTATCCATCATAGCCCAAGACCAGCTGCAGTGGCCAAGGCCATCATTTACTCACTGGTCTTCCTCTTCTGAGTCTTCCCCAGGATTAGAGGCCACTGGAATCTCAGGGGAGACCCTTCCCACATAGGTGAAGTGCATTCAGGCGGTGCACGTGGTCAGTTGGCCAGCAATAGATCCTGGATTTTGTGGAGGAGAAGAGGAGTGACCCATTGTTGGCTGCACTCAGAAGCCAGAGGCCTCATCTCCTCCTACCTGCTGGGCAGAGGCCCGAGGCCTTGGGCTGAGAATCTCCACAAAGGGAGAAAGCAGAAGTCAGTGTGACAAGTAGACTGTGCTTAAACAGCCACCGCAACTACAGAGGGAGGTTGATGAGGATCGTTCAGGTGCAGATGCGCAGCGGGGAGATGCTTAGTGGCTTCAGGTGGGAACAGCTGTAGGTGGGAATGGCTCCTCCTCAGAAAGGCATTTGGGAGGAAGGCTGACAGGCTGAGGGGGAGGGGAATGGAGGTCGCCTCAGAGTGTGGGAGTTCTCACTGCCGACATTTGGAGAACCTCTTTTCTGTGTCCTCTGCAGCCATCAGTAGGATATACATCCCTCATGAGGAGTCAAGTAGTTGGACTGACTTTTTTGCTGAGTGAGAGGGGCATGAGGGAGGGGCAAGGGCAGAGACACCCCTCTGGGTTCCAGGCATGTGGCTCTTCTTGGGCTGTTCCTTCAGAGAAATGGGACATTTCAGAAGCACAGGGGAGGGTTCACACACAGCCACTTCTGCAGCAAGGGCCCTCCTGCTTCCGAGGAGCTCTGCCATCAGAACAGTTGGTGGTTGTGACAGGGGCCTGGTGTGCCCTCCTGTCCTGCCTGCTCCATAAGCTGCCTCCCGGGCCTCAGCTCTGAGCCAGGTGCCCCTTCCTGCTCATACATAAGTGGAGCATGCTCAGTTGGGTCATAGTCCAGTGTTTTGGTGGTTCTAAATGCTCATGTACCAAACCTGCCCCAGCGCATTCCCCTTGTGCCCCACAGAAGAGCAGCCTGCCATGGGATGTGAGGGCTGAGCACTGCTCCAGGGAGCAGCAGAGCAGTCGGGGTGGGAAGTAGAGGAAGGTCGGGCCCGGGTGTGGATTGCTGGCCGTGCTGGTGGTGGAGGTAAATGCATGTGGTTGTAGAGCCTCCTCGAGTACCACAGTGCTGGCGGGTGGCTCTGGCCCTCGCCTGGGGCCCTGCCTGCGGCTGTTGCTCCTGAGGCCTCGTGGGTTCTGCAATTGATTTCTGATTTCACCACCTGTATAGGCTTAGGTGTTGGCTTCTGTAGTCTGCACACTAGTTTCCCAATCCACCTTTTTCAGATTCTAAAAGTTGGCTTTTCTTGAAGAGTGGGGCTAATTCATTCTCCTTGACTTTCTGGTCTTAGCTATTCCTTTACTTCATTTAGGGTTTCAGGAGGCAGCTGAGAGCACTCAAGCTCAGTTGTCCATGTGTCATCAGAAGTTCACTGAGAGATTCTCAAATGTGTCAGTCTGCTCTTGTTCCTAGAAGAAATGCTTTGTGATTCTGTTCAAAGAACACCAATTAGTTCTTCTTAGTAATGTTTTAGTAACGACCTTTGTATCTACTTATACCTGAGATGGTACATTTTAAAGAAGGGCAGAGGGAGAAGCAGACTCCTCGCTGAGTGCAGGGAGCCCCATTCGGGGCTCAATCCCAAGACCCTGGGATCATGACCTGAGCTGAAGGCAGCCGCAGAGCTGAACCACCCAGGCACCCCACGATGGTGCTTTAATGTTCCCTTCTCTTGTCTTTTTCTGACATTTTATGTCAAAAATTCACTAGCCCCATAAGAGGGGTTTTTTATATCTTCTTGATTTTTTAAAAATAATTTTCTAGTCTCTGAATTGCTCTGAGCTTGGTAGAATGTGAATAGGGACGTATTCCATAGAGCAGGAAGGAGGACAGATCTGAACTTGTGGAAAGTTGCCGTTATTGTTTTAGAAGCTCTGCTTGCCAGAGAAGGCAAACAAAACCTCAGGACCCGACCTCTTACCACTGGACTGGGGTAAGAGATGGGTTATTCTGTCCGGCTCCTTGAAATCACCTTGGAGATGGTGATGATCTTTGGGAAAGTTCAGGAAATTAGGTTTGGAACAATTTATACTCTCTGAAGTCCAATAAAGAATGGAGATGAAGCCATAATTGTTTTCCTTCACTTAGCTGGTATTAAGGGACACTGGGTGAACCTAGCAGAGAAAGAGCTGAAGATTTAGGACTAGAAGTTGTAGGATGGCAGGAGAGGTGGAGGACCGCCTAGGGTCTCACTTCCTGCTAAGATGGGTGGTTGAGGCTGAGTGTCCTGTGCCAACAGGAGGAGGCTGAGCACTGTGAAAATCTACTTAGGCTTTTCCCTTAACCTTGTGCCAGGTTGGTGGAGATGAGTGGACAAGACCCTCTCAATCTCTTGGATCTTGCAGCACAGAGCCTGCGGAATGAGAAGGCCTCAGCTGTACGTGACCTGGAAGAGCTCCCTGTGGGCCTTTTCCCAACTCTGTCCACAGCAGCCTTTGATGGGGGACACACGAAGACTGTGACAGCAATGGTGCAGGCCTGGCCCTTTCCCTGCCTCCGTCTGGGACCGTTAAGAGATCAGTCAAGAACTCAAGACCTCTTGGAAGCCGTCCTGGATGGGCTGAATTGGTTCCTCCTAAGGCTGTTTGGCCCAGGTAACTGGAGAGATGGGGTGCTGGTAGGGGCACAGTGAATTGCAGAAGTGGGAGCTGGATTCAGGGATGTGGAGTCCAAGCATGTGCTAGCCTCTCCTGGTGGTGCAGCATCTGTCATCATGAGGCCCTGAGGCCATTGTCAGAGTCCCTCCGTGAAGAGAGTCCTGGCATAGTTCAGAGCTGATCATGCTACTGAGGTGGTTAAGAGTGTGGCTGGGTTCCTGGGTGGTATCCCGGCAACGTATAATGTGGGGAAGCAAGGAGGGCACCTAGAAGGCGTAGTGGACGGCAGAGGGCAGGGCTGCTGGTTGGCACAGTGGTGGGTCCCCAGGGTCTGCCGCTGCTGCTGGTCTCCTGCCGGCCCCGCTCTACAGGCCTGAAATTCCTCATGTCTGCTCTCCTCCTCATTCCCCACAGGAGATCAAAGCTGAAGGTGCTGGATTTTACCCATGACGTTGAGCACTCCAACTGGGAGGAGTGCTCGGAGGCTACTCCTGCACCCTTTGTCATCACTCACATGCTAGAAGAGCCGGAGGCGGACAAGCTGACACCCAGTTACAAAGAACAGCCTTAGCATCACCGAGAACCCGAGGAAATACACAGAGACCTTTTCCTAGGTGGTTTGTTCGGCTTCTTCCACCTGTCTGGGTTCCCCTCGTACATACTCCAGAGAGTCGAGAAGAACCATGGCGGTCTGCGCCTCCACTGTCAGACACTGGTCATTGTCCAAGTGCCATTCCTCAGCCTTGTCGAGATCCTGGGGATGCTGGAGCTGGAGACCATCCGGGAGCTGAGGCTTCATTACAGGAGTACGTTCTGCTCCCGTTCTGACCTAATCCAGTTTTTTTACCTGCGCAAGGGTAAATGAGCAACCTGGGCAACCTCATCATGAACGACATCCCCTGGGATTTCCCTGCAGACTGTTTCTTTTTGCTGAGTCCACTGGGCCGCCTCTAGAAGCTCCATCTCATCTTTGGCTGTCTCTCGGGCCAGCTGCATAAGATGCTGAGTGAGTGTGCGACAAGTCCCTCTGAAGGGCCAGGGGCCAGGATCCCTGGAGTCGTCCCTGAACCCCGCTGCGTCGGAGCAGAGACAAGCCTGGATTTCCAATCCTGTGAGGCCGCAGAGTCACTGAGGACACAGACTGCAAGGCTGAGGTCTTGGACCAGCCAGTGGCTGTCGATTGCTATAGAAGAGAAAGATGCAGGTCTGAAATTGGCCTGTCATTCACTCTTTCATTCATTTTCACGCACTCAGTCCGTGCCAAGCAGACAGCTAAGAATGGATATGAAACTCTGACCAAACTCAGGGTCTCGTCTTCCTAGAGCTTATGTAGAGAAAGTGAACCAGGATGGTAGGTTGTCAGGGTGGTGTTTGAGGGAGGGAACTGCCCCCTCACCAATGTCTAAGCTCAGCTGATTTGATGAACTCCTTCCTCTCTTTTGTGTCTCACAGACTTCTCTGTAGCCTGCCCCCCCCTACCCCCCCCCCCGAATACAGAGCTGTTCTCCTGGGGCCTGGTCTTTGAGTAAATAGAAGCATGGGGAACCATCTTCCCAAATTCTCCAGCCAGTAAAACCTATGCTTTACCATGTGTAGGAGCTATAGCTAAATTTCATTAATTCAGCCACACTTTGTGGAGCATGTGCGATAATTGTGTTGATGGGGCTTATTAGGAAGCTAAGGCTGAGAGGTGCCTGACTCCATAGTCTGCAAACAGAGAGGTCCCATGGCCAGCGGGGATGGGTTTCACTCCACACTCTGTGGTCTTAACCACTACAGAAGCCTGGCTCCCACCATGTGCATCCAGACTCGGGTAGGCATTGTGCCAATTTCTCAGGCCAGATTTCTGGATCTTTCCCAAATGTATCTAGTGGGACACTCGAGTTTCCAAGAAGTGACTGTGTCTGTCTGTCCACAATGGCCTGCAAAACCACTGGAGACGCTGGTGATCAATGGATGCAGGCTCATTGAGAATGACATCACCTACTTGTCCCAGAGCATTCGTGCCACCCTGCCTGAAGGAGTTGGTTCTCTGTGGCAATAACCTGTCCCACACGGTTCCTGGGCCCCTCCAGGTTCTGCTGGGGGAGGTGTCTGGCACTCTACAGCACCTGAACTTGTGCAGCTGCCGGCTGAAGGAAGCCCAGCTCCGAACCCTGCTTGCCTGCTCTGTGCTGCTGCTCGAGCCTCCCCTCGCTCGTGTTCTACGACAATGTCATCTCCACATCGGGCATCACGAACGTGCTTCAACAGTTAGGAGGGTTGAAGGAGCTGAAGCGTGTGCAGTCCCCTGTTCCTGCTGAATGTGTTGTATACTTGGATGAATACAGGTGGGGGAAGCTCAACAGAGTGGAACTCTCCCGGGTGCACGCCAAGTTGCAGGAAATGTTGCAACCACCCCAGCGGGCCGACATGGAGTCAACTAATTCTACCTCAGTGGCCTGACAATGAAAACGCACAGCTGACCTGATGGGGAAGAGGAGCAGCATCTGTCCTGGAGCTGTGGTTGTGGATTTCCCGGATGGTGTGGCTTCAAGGAAAACTATCAAAACAAGAAAACACAACCAACGCTCCAGTGGGGACTGCTGTTTCTGGATCCAGCTGGGGCTCAATTCTTCATGAAATCGACAAGCACTGGTCAAACATGGACACTGTGCAAGTGTTCTGATGCTGCGTATAAAAGGACAACTTCGCCTGACACTGGTACTTCTAGTCTGTTTACCCAGTTTCCCTTTCATTATGCTTCAGTATTCCCACTTTGAACAACACGCAGTTGGGTGAGTTAATTCTCAAAACATTAGTTTATAAAGTGAGGTCAATGAAATGTTCATCAAAGGAATAGGTGAACGTGATACGATCAACACGGAGCGTTCATTCAACTATTTATTCAAATATTTGTTGACTTCCTGTTTTGTTCAGAAACTGCTCTCACCGGGAAGACGGTGTAAACATTCGGGGTGTCTGCTCTCCAAGAACTTAGCTTTGAAAGAGGATGGGGCCCACTAAACCAAGTCAGCAGACCCGTAAGAAAGCTGGTTTCAAAGGAGCGCTGTAAGAATGACAGAAGGAATACCAGTCTGATGAGGGCTTATTGGAGTTAGGAGCACTATGAGATGATTGAGAATATGCATCAGTCTCTGCCCTCAGTTGCTGGCACAGAGCTCCTGAAACCTTGTCATTTCCTAAGTAATAACACTAGGAACATCCTCTGTTCCAGCATTTGGTCTTTGACCCCCATCCCTGACAGAGGGCTTTTGTTCTTTTAAGATTTTATTTATTCATGAGAGAGACAGAGAGAGAGAGAGGGGCAGAGACACAGGCAGAGAGAGAAGTAGGCTTCCGCCCAGGGAGCCCGATGTGGGACTGGATCCTGGGACACTAGGACCACGCCCTGGGCCAAAGGCAGGGTAACCCACTGAGCCACCCAGGAGTCCCCAGAGGGCTCTTGAAAGCTTTATAAATTCCCAAGTGATAAGGGTGCTAGGATCATCTTTTGTTCTAATGAGGTGGCTCAGGCTGTGCTCTCAGATGACTCCCAGATGGGACTGGTCCCCAGAAAGATGAGGCCATGATTACGAGCTTGGAATTTTAGGCCCCATCCCTCATCTTCCAGAGCAGGGAAGAGGGGCTGGAAATGGAATGATTGATCATGCCTATGTGAGGAAACCTTCCTAAAACCCCAGTCATAGGGGATTTGGAGAGCTTCCACCTAGATGTACCCCAACACCACAAGGACAGAAACTCCTGCACGTCCTCCCCCCGCCAGGACTTCACCCTGTGTAAGTCTTCATCCGGCTCTTCATCTGTATTGTTTGTCCTTTTATAACTGGTAAATGTGTTTCCCTGAGATCTGTGAGCCACTGTAGCAAATTACTCCAACCCGAGGGGGTGCTCATGGGAGCCTCTGATTTGCATCCAGATCAGACAAGTTGTATAACCTGGGGACTTAACTACTATTGGCATCTGAAGTAGGGCGGGGGCGGTCTTGTGGGACTGGGCGGGTAAGTTGGGATCCGCCACTATCTCCAGGTGGATGGTATCAGAGATGTGATGTGACTGAGTTCTCATTGCAGGGAAAAATCGCCTCACGCCTAAAGTGTCAGAAGTCACTTGTGTGAAGAGTAACGGAGACACAGGAGAGACTCCCAGCAGGGAAGCCCCAGGTTTTTCCCTTTGAAGGAGGTAGACAGAACTGGGGTTTTCCTTTATAGCCCCTATTCTTTTTGAGGGGGGTTGTGGTGGGGAAGATCAGGGAATTGAGGCTTCTGTGTGAACCTTCTGATGACTCATAGGTGAGTGTTGAGAAGCACCCAGATATGAGGAGAGCTGGGGTACACCCCTCCCAGGTGGAGAAATGAGAGAGACGGTGAGAAGGAGTCAAGGAGATGGAGGCTTCACTTTGAGTAGTATGGATAGGTTAACAGTATTTTTCCAATCCAGGAACTTGGAATGTCTTTCCATTTATTTGGGTCTTTGAAAATTTCCTTCATCAGTGTTTATAATTTTCAGCATACGAGTCTTGCACCTCTTTTGATTCCTAAGTATTTTATTCTTGCTGTTGTTATGGTAGATGGAATTGTTTTCTTAATTTCTTTTTTAGGATATTTCATTGTTAGTCTTTCGAAATGTCTCCAATTTTTATACTGTTGATTTTATATTGTGTAAGTTTACTGAATTTTAGTAGGTTTTTGTGGAAAGTCTTTACACTTTCCTACATATATGATCTTTCCACCTGTGAATAGATAATTTTACTTTTTTCTTTATGACTTCTATACCTTGTGTTTCTGTGTCTTGCCTGATTGCTCAGGCTAGGACTTCCAGAACAGTGTTGAGTAGCAGTAGTGAGAGTGGAGATCGTTGCCTTGTTCTTTCAGGTTTAACGCACTGGTTATATTAGCTGTAGAGTTTTCATAGATGGGCTTTATTGTGTTGAGGTTTTAGAAGTTTTACTGAACATGAGTTGGTGTTGAAGTTTGTCACATGTTCTGCGTCTGTTGAAATGATGATGATGTAATATTTGTGTCTCATTGTTTGTATTGTGTCTCACATTGATTTGCATTGATTTTGCATGTGTGAGGCCAACTTTGAATCCCAAGGATAAATCCCACTTGGTCAGGGTATAGGACTCTCTTGATGTGCTGTTGAATTTAGTTTGTTAGTACAGTTGACCCTTGAGAACAGCATGGTGGATACGGATGCCAACAGTGAGAAATCTGTATATAACTTTTGTCTTCCCCCAAAACGTAAGTACTAATGGCATACTATTGTGAGAAGCCTTACCGACAGGAATAACACATATTTTATGTTATATGTATGATATACTGTATTTATATAGTAAAGTAAACTAGAGAAAAGGAAATATTTAAAAAATCACAAAGAAGAGAAAATAGGGGTGCTTGGGTGGCTCCTTCAGTTAAGAGTTCAACTCTTGATGTCGGCTCAGGTCTCAATCTCAGGGTCATGAGTTCAGGCCCTGCATTGGGCTCCACGCCCAATGGAGTCTACCTTCAAGGGTGTGGGGGCACCTGGATGATTCAGTTAAGCATCTGACTCTTGATTTCAACGTAGACCATACATGATCTCAGGGTCATGAATTCAAGCCCCAGTGTAGACTCCATGCTGGGCATAGAGCCTGCTTAAGATCCTCTCTCCCACTCCCTCCCGCAACTTGCCCACCTGCACTCTAATAAAAAAGAGAAGATAGGGTCAGGGTACTGTATACATACTTACGTGAGTGTACTGGCTCGTGACAGGAATGGTGGCCCCGAGATGGCCATGTCCTGCAGCCTGGTAGCCTTGGCTCATCAGTAGGTCACTGGGTGGGTCTAAAGGTGGCAGCAGTATCTTGGAGGTTCAGTATAGCTGCCCCATCTGCCTGCTGGTGTACCACAAGCCATGGTCAACAGCTACTGTAGCCAAACTTGAGTGTGCTGGCCTCCAGGAGGCCATGGGGCCAGGGCACCACTAGGAGGAGGAGTCCACACCCAGCCCAGGAGGGGCCCAAGGCCTGCAGTCACACCTACTGCATGGAGGACTTGGGAGGGATGAGGGCACCAGGGGTGTGGGGCTCTCTTTGCGGCACTGTCTCTGCCCTCTGGGCACTTTCTACTTTAGCCCAGCCTTCTACCTGCCAGCCCCAGGAGTTCAGCCCAATCACCCCATTAGTACATGATGTGACCTGCCCAGTCCTGGGACCTCCTGTGGTGGGCGGATGCTGGCAGCCTCACTGAGCCTCTCTAGGTACTCAGAAGGCAACAACAGATGGGACGTCTGTGCTAAAGGCCTTCAGTTTGGTCCTATGCGGTTGTAAATAAATGCCTTGTGGCTTAATGTTGGCAGCTCTTTGAGAAGCTACATTTAAGTGAACCCATGCAGTTCAACCCTGTGGTGTTCACAGATCAACTGCATATCCTGTTTTTTTCTTAAACATCTATTTCTATGATAAAGGTTACTTTATGAATTAGGTACCGTGAGATATTAACGATAAAGCTAATATACAAAAAATTGTAACAACATGGCCTAAAAAAAGTTATGTGAATGTCTCTCTCTCACAAAATACCTTATTGTACCGTACGCACCCCTTTTCTTATGATGATGTGAGGCGACGCAATGCCTGTGTGATGAGATGAAGTAGGTGAATAACGTAGGCCTTGTGACGTAGTGTTAGGCTACTGTTGATCTTCTGATCTTACCTCAGAAGGAGGAGGGTCATCTGCTTCCAGATCACAGTTGATCACAGGTAATTGAAACCATGGAAAGCAAAACCGTGGGTGAGGGGGATTACTGTCTATCACTGTGATGCTATGATGTGGGGTGCATGTATATTTACAAGTCTTATGTTTACTTCTGGTTAACCCTTTTATCATTACATAATGGCATTCTTCGTTTCGTGAGACCATTTTTAACTTAAAGTCCATTTTGTCTGACATAAGCAGAGCCACCCTTTCTTTTAGTTACCATTTGCATGGAATATTTTCCATTCCTTCACTTTCAGTCTGTGTGTATTCTTCAATATACCACAAGTCTCTTATGACAGCATGTTACTGGTTCTTGTTTTATTTATCCATTCAGCCACTCCATGGCTTTTGAGTAAAGAGTTTAATGCTGGGGCACCTGGGTGGCTCAGTCGGTTGAGCATCTGACTCTTGGTTTTGGCTTAGATCTTGACCTCAGGGTCAGGAGATCAAGCCCCATGTCTGGCTCCGCATTCAGGAGAGAGTCTGCTGGGATTCTCTCTCTCTTCTCCCTCTGCCCTTGACCTGCTCACATGCATGTGCACTCTCTCTGGAAAAATACATCTTTTTCTTTCTTTCTTTTTTTTTTTTAATGAGTTTATGGGCAGCCCCGGTGACTTAGCAGTTTAGCGCCACCTTCGGCCCAGGGCGTGATCCTGGGGACCCAGGGTCGAGTCCCATGTCAGGCTCCCTGCATGGAGCCTGCTTCTCCCTCTGCCTGTATCTCTGCCCCCTTCTCTCTAACTCTCACGAATACACTAATAAAATCTTTAAAATATAAAATAAAAAGTTTAATTTTTAACATTTCAATAATTATTGATGGATAAAGACTTAGTATTGCCATTTTGGTTGTTTTCTTTTGCTATTGTGTTCCTTTCTTTGTCTTTTGCTGTCTTTATTATTTAGTCATTTTTTTATAGTAATTTGCTTTCATCTTTTGTGTCTCTATTCTGGATTTTTTTTCTGCATTGGTACCATGAGAGTGTTCTCAATGGCATCTAGAATGGTGAACCCTTCCCAGAAGTTTTCAGTTTACTTAGCCTATATCCATCAGAGGAATCACTGTGGCAGCTGTAGCCTTACAAATTTATTTATTATTATTTTTAGGTTTTTTAAAGAAATCTCTAGACCCAACATGGGGCCTGAACTCACAACCCTGAGATCAAGTCACATGTCTTCCAATTGAGCCAGCCAGGCACCTCCAAAATTTGTTTCCTAAATAATAAGACCTGAAAGTCATACTTATTCCTTGATCCATGCACTACAGAGCAGATGTGTAGCAGTCAGGAAAACATTAATGCCATTGTACAACTCCCGTCAGAATGTGTCTCCAAGTGTATCGTCAGCGGTGATATTTTGAAAGGAATCTTTTTTTTCCCCCTTGAGCAGTAGGTCTCAACAGTGGGTTTCAAATATGCAGTAAACCATGTTGTGAACAGGTGTGCTGTCATCCAGGCTCCATTTGTCGAGTACACTTAGCATAATTCATAAAGGCACTAGGATTTTTGGAATGGTAAATGGGCTTAGATTTCTACTTCAAGTCATCAGCTGCATGAGCTCCTAATAAGGGAGTCATCCCCTCCTTTGAAGCCTGCCATGACTTCTCTTGTGTAGCCATGAAGTCCCAAATGACATCTTCTTCCCATATGTCTGTTTGGTCTCTGTTGAAAATTTATTGTGGGGCTCCTGGGTGGCTCAGTCTGTTAAGCATCCTACTCTTGGTTTCTGCTCAGGCCATGATCTCAGGGCTGTGAGATTGGGCCTTGTGTTGGTCTCTGTGCTCGGCGTGGAGTCTGCTTGTAGTTTCTCTCTCGCTCTCCTTCTTCCCCTCCCCACTGTGCACTCACGAGTGTGCGGGTGGGTGCTGTCTCTCTCAAATCTTAAAAAAAATTTGTTTAGTGTAGGCACCCTCATGAGTTGTCTTAGCTTGATCTGGGTAATTTGTTACCGCTTCTGCATCAGTACTTGCTGCCTCACTTTGCACTTTTATGTTATAGAGATGGTTTCCTTCCTTCAATCTTAGGAACCAACCTCTGCTAGCTTCAGTCTTTTATTCTACAGCTTCCTTATATCTCTCAGCCTTCCCAGAATTGAAGAGCGATAGGGCCTTGCTCTGCATTAAGTTTTGCGTTGAGATATTGTGGCTGGTTTGATGTTCCATCCAAACCACTAAAATTTTCCCCATATAAGTGGTAAGATTCTTTTGCTTTCTTAGGATTTATGTGTTCTCTGGAATAGCCCTTTCAATTTCCTTTAAGAACTTTTCCTTTACATTCACAATTTGGCTCACTGGCACAACACACCAAGCTTTTGACCTCTTCTCTAGGGATTCAACATGCCTATTAAGTTTAATTGTTTCTAGCTTTTGGTTGAAAGTGAGAGATGAGGGACGCCTGGGTGGCTCAGCGGTTAAGCATCTGCCTTTGGCTCAGTTCATGATCCTCGGGTTCTGGATTTGAATCCCACTTCAGGATCCCTGTCGTATTCCTGATCTTAGGGGAAAGGCTCCCAGTGGTTCCCTACTGAGAATGATATTTGGGGTGGGCTTTTCATAGATGGCTTTTAAGATGCTGAGGAATGTTCCCTCTATGCCTACAGTGTGAAGAGTTTTGATCAGGCATGGATGCTGTATTTTGTCAAAAGCTTTCTCTGCATCTATTGAGAGGATCCTATGGTTCTTGATTTTCTCTTGCTGATATGATCAATCACATTGATTGTTTTAGGAGTGCTGAACCAGCCTTGCGTTCCGCGGTGAAATCCCACTTGGTCATGGTGAATACTCTTCTTAATGTATCATTGGATCCTATTGGCTAGTATTTTGTTGAGAATTTTTGCATCCGTGTTCGTCAGGGATATTTGTCTGTAATTTCCTTTTTGGACAGGTCTTTGTCTGGTTTTAGAATTAAGGTGATGCTGGCCTCATATAACGAGTTTGGAAGTATCCCATCTCTTTCTATCTTTCAAACAGCTTTAGTAGAATCTGCATGGTTTCTTCTTTAAACATTTGATAGAATTCCCCAGGGAAGCCATGTGGCCCTCGTATTTGTGTCTTGGGAGGATTTTGATGAGTGCTTCAATTTCCTCCCTGGTTATCGACCTCTTCAGGTTTTCTCTTTCCTCCTGCTCCAGTTTTGGTAGTTTGTGGTTTTCCAGAAATGCGTCTATTTCTTCTCCATTGCATAATTTATTGGTGTATAGCTGCTCAGCTCATAATATGTTATTATAATCCTTTGTGTTTCCTTGGTGTTGGTGACCGCTCCATTCTCATTCCTGATTTTATTAATTTGGGTCTTTTCTCTCTTCTTTTTAATAAGGCTGGTTAATGGTTTATCTATCTTATTCTTTCAAAAACCAGCTCCTGGTTTTGTTGATGTGTTCCACAGTTCTTCTGGTCTCTATTTTGTTAAGATCTGCTCAAATCTTTACTTAACTCTCTTCTTCAGCTGGTGGAAGGTTCATTTGCTGTTCATCTCCAGCTGCTTTAGGTTCAAGGTTAGCTTTTGTATTTGAGTTCTTTCCAGTTTTTGGATGGATGCTTGTATTGTGATGTATTTCCCCCTCAGAACTGCTTTTCTGTATCCCAAAGATTTTGAGTGGTTGTATCTTCATTCTCATTAGCTTCCATGAATTTTTTAATTCTCTAATTTCTTGGTTGACCCTTTCATCTTTTAGCAGGATAGGACCTCCAGTTTGGATTGCATCTCATTTAATTGATTTTTAATTTTGGACAGATTAGATCGAAATTCTACAGTCATGAAGTCTCTTGAATCCTTTATGCTTTTTTCCAGAGCCACCGGTAGCTTCATAATTGTGCTTCTGAATTGGCTTTCTGACATTGAATTGAAATCCAAATTCTGTAGCTCTGTGGGAGAGAGGACTGTTTCTTATTCTTTCTTTTGTGGTGAATCCTTCCTCCTAGTCATTTTGCTCAGTGCAGATTAGCTAAAAACAACTAGTACAGGAAAAAGAAGAAAGGGGGCGGGAAACAAAAAACAAGAAGGGGTATCCTCTGATTTTATATACTGTAAGTGCCTAGACTTAGCCTTGAACCTTCTAGCGCTGCTTGGACAGGAACTTGCTCTTCCCCTGTCCTTCCAGCTGGTCTTCTGGGGGAGGGGCCGGCCATGCTGATTCTCAGGTGTGTGCACATGTGGGACATGCTTCGCCCCCTAGCAGGTGCAAGGCTCCGTGGGAGCTGTTTATCCGGTGAGGCCTCTGTTCACTGGCGGCCCCTATCTGTCCGAGGTACTAAGTGACACTAGGAGGAACAACAGAAGCGGCGGCCAGGTCATCTCCCGCAGTAACTCAGTCTGTAGGGGCCTGGCCATTCCAGGGGCGGTTGAGAATCGGTGGTTGACAATCAGTGCTGAAAATTCCCCGGTGCCAGGTTTCTGTCATGTAAACGTCCACCTAAACCAGGGTCAGTGGTGGAGTAACTAGGAGGTAGGACCAGGAGGAGGAGGATGGAGCTTTGAAAGCAGTATTGGAGTAGGTCCCAAAGGTGGTCCTGCGCATCCGTGTCGTGAGGGGCCTCGCTTTCACTTAGAGCTGTGTACCCCGCGGGTGGTGTGCTAGGAGTTTGGCGGCCGTGGGGGTCGTAAGGGCCACCGTATCGGGACCGGTGCACTTAGGCTGTAAGGTTTTTGGGTATAGTTCTTGTAGCAGGACGCAATCCCCTGGGGCCAGGGCTTGGGGAGTATCTGCTGTGGGTTCCCCTGGAGTCGGGCTGACTGAGTCGCATGGGCCCGCAGGAGGGCTCTTAGAAGAGTTAGGTAAGGTAGGCAAGATAGGAGCAGAGGAGGCGGTGACGGGAAGATTTTGAGTGAGCAGGAAGGGCCGCCCACGAGAAGCTGAAAGGGACTTAGAGCCCACGGCCCTCTAGGGGAAGCTCTGAGCCTTGTTAAAGCCAGCGGGAGGAGGGTGGCCAGGACGGGCGGGCTTCAAGGGCAGTTTGGTGAGACGTCCCTCGAGAAGGCCGTCGGCCCGCTCTCCCTTACCCGAAGACTGGGGTTGGTATGGGATATGGGGTTTCCAGGTAATATTTAGGCTCTCGGAGACTTGCTGGGTGATGCTGGAGATGAGGCCGGGCCGTTGTCAGATGGTAGGGTCCGCGGGAGGCCGAACCTCGGAATGATGTGTTGGAGGGCTATGGTGGCCGCCGCCTCCGCAGTGTCCCGAGGTATGGAGAAAGCCCCTATCCACCGTGTAAAGGTGTCCACTGAGGCTAACAGGTAGGGAAAGGATTTATGGCGTGGCACGTGGGAAAAGTCAGGCTGCCAGTCCTCGCCAGGTTGGTGTGCGCAGAGCTGGGGATTGGGCCCCGCCGGGCCTGCGAATTCCCCCTCGAGCGTTGACCGTGGAGCAGGGTTTGCAAGACTTCGGCGCCTCTCCGGTAACCTGTGGCACATGTGGAGGGTGGAAAAGGGGTTGTAGGAACTGGTGTAAGGCCTTGGGCCCGACGTGTAGGGCCTGCCGTATGTCTGAAACGATCATGGGGGCTGAAGGGTCTGGAAGAGCGAGTTTCTTTGGAATGAAGATGCGGCCTGTGTCCCTGGCGATTCCTCCCATCCTTTTGGGTGTCTGTCTGAGTTTCCTGGTGTGTGTAAGAGGGGGACTGTGGTGTGTGGAGGAAGAGGAGGGGAGCTGGTGGGGGTCTAAGGCAGTGGGTCGGGCAGTGGAGAGTCGGCTTTGTTGTTGCCTCGGGACACCAGGTCCTCGGAGGGTCGGTCCACGACAGTGGACAGTGGCTACTTGAGTGAGGTTGGGGGGTCTGAGGGTCTGGGCTGAGGGTCTCCAGTAGTTGTGAAATGAGGTGCCCATTGATTATGGGTGGTACCCTTGGTGGTAAGACACCCTCGCTCTTGCCAGAGGACAGAATGTGTGTGTGTGATGAGGGAGGCGTATTTGGAGGCAGTGTATGTGGTGTCCCGAGGGGGAGGGCAGCCGCCTCCAGGACGGCATCGAGGGTAAGCAAGTACGGCGTAGGCCGCGTGTCTCTCTCTGGCCGTCCGGGGCGATGAGAGAACTACCATCCACAAAGAGGATTCATTCGGTCAGGCTTCGGGAGGGCTTGATAGGAAAGTCCCGACGTGGAGGAGTCAGCTCGTGCAGGAGTTGAGGGCAGGAATGGGAGGGTTCTGAGTGAGTCGCGGGGGGAGTACCCACCCGCAGGAGGGGAGCAGGATTTAGACGAGAGGTTGGTGGGTGGTAGATGTCCGGGTTTTCGATGAAGAGGAGAAGATCAAGTTGGAGTCTAGAGGGGTCCAGATGAGAAACAGATTTCTGGCTCAGTAGATCTGTGTCCCAGGCGGTGAGAGGAGAAAACGGCGAGGGGCCTTGTAGAGTGAGTGTAAGGGCCTCCTTTGTCAGGGAGGCGGCCCCAGCCAGGGCTCTGAGACATGGTTGCCAGCCCTGAGCGGCGACATCTAGCTGTTGTGAGAGGTACGCCCGTGTCCGCTCCGTTGGTCCTGTTGGCTGTACCAGGAGGCGAGGGGCCGAGCGGGAACGTTCATCAGTCAATAAGTAGGGAGGTTTTGGGGGATCTGGAAGAGCTGAAACGGGTCCCAAAGTAAGGCAGTCTTCCCGTTTGGAGAGAAGGTGTTTGACAGGGGAGGGGTCTGTCCGTGGCCCCCGTGGGGTTGGTTTGGCTGCCCTGTGGAGGGGTCGTGCCAGGAGAGCGGAGTCAGGAATCCAGTACCAGAGGAAACCCACGAGAGCCAAGAAAGAGAGAAGGTTGTCGGCGTTCTGGCGGGGAGAGGGGAGGCCGGAGATGCTGGTGTTGTGGTAGGCGGAGGCGGTCTCCAGTGAGTGTTTTCGAGGTGTAGGGGTTAAGGATATACCCAGCTAGGTAACCGTGGGGGTGCAAAGTTGCGCTTTGGAGGGAGTGACCGGGTACCCTTTAGAACCAAGGAAGCTGAGGAGGAGAGCAGTGTCTTCCTGTGAGGAAGGTCGGGAGGGCCTACAAAGGGGAAGGTCATCGACTTCTTGGAGGAGTGTGCTCTGTGTGAAAGAGCCTTGTTGGAGATGTCTAGAAAGGGCCTGGCCAAAGAGATGGGGACTATCCTTGGAGTCCCTGAGGCAGGACCGTCCAGGCCAGTTGTCCTGAGGTATGTGTGTCGGGGTCTTCCCATGGGAAGGCCAAGAGAACGTATGAATGTGGGTGTGGAGGAGCAGTGAATCAAGAAGGCATCTTTGAGGCCTAAGCGTGAGAAGTGAGTAGCGGTGGAGGGAACAGTAGAAAGTGGGGCGTATGGGTTGGGCACCAGCGGGTGGAGAGGGCTAGCAGCCTCGTTGATGAGTCTTCAACCTTGTACTAGGCGATAGGCTCCAGAAGGTTTCCTGGCAGGGAGAATGGGGGTGATGCTCGGGGAGCTGTTGGGGATAAGGAGGCCGTGCTGGCCAAGTCGGTCTGTACTAGGTTTAAGTCCCCGTCGGTGAGTTTCCGAAATGGAGAATTGGGGCTGAGAAGGAGAGGAGGCGGGGGGGTTTGATCTTTTAAGTGGGTTTTGACTGGGGGGTGGTGAGTGGCCACCATTGGTTTAGAGGTGTCCCAGACTTGGGGGTTAAGGGGTAGAGGGAGACGGGGGGCGTGGAGTGGAGGGATCAGGAGAAATGAAGGGTAAGACGAGGTGAGCAGAGGCAGTGGGTGAGGGAGAAAGACGAACGGTGGCCTTGAGTTTGTGTAGGATCTCCCGGCCGAGGAGAGGAGCCGGGCAGGAAGGAGTTCTAAGGAAGGAGGGTGAGAGGGGAGCCCGTCCGTGGAGTAGATGGAGGTGCCATCAGTTCCCACCACCACCACCACTGGAGAGGGGAACCCGGCACCCGAGTGGAAGGCAGAATGGAGCCAGTCGCCCCGTGTCCAGCAGGAAAGAGACGGACTTCCCCGCTCCCGGGAGCAGGACCCCACGTTGTGCCCCAGGTAGCAAATCCGAGAAAGCCCCCAGGAGCCGACACCGATGCAAACACACGAGGGTTTCTTTACAAGCTCGAGCTTGGGTCCAAGTATACCCGACACGGCGGAGCAGGGACTTGGACCCCGGGGCTCAGAGGCGTAGCAGCTTTCCGGGGGCCAGTGGCCCACGGGATTGTAACACACACAGAAGGTTGCACAGTCATGTGAGTCCGCCCGCAACTGGGGGCCAGTTGACTCCCAGTTTACCCTACCTATGGTGACCGTTTGAACTGGCCTATCACTCTGGTCAGAATTGGCGCGCAGTGTTGGGGGGCACAAGCGGGGGTTACATTTTTATGATCTGATTTCGGGTAAGGGTGTGCTCAGTGGCTTGACTAGGGTGGGGCAGCGCCTTAAGCAATAAGCAGGTCCTGTGGGGGTCATAGCAGGAGGTGGCGGGTGCAGCAGAAAATGGAGTTAGTCCTGCTCCGCTTGTCCAGGGGCAGGGGATTTTTGTTAAATTCCCTGGGTCCCACACCCCAGGCTCGGCCTGGGTTAGGGGGTGTCCGAGTCTGGGCCCCGCGAGTCGTGGTCCAGTCCGAGTAGTCGGAAGGTTGGACTTTGCGGCTCAGGGTTGCCTCCGTGTGGAGGCGCCGAGGATGCCCCGAGACCAGGGCAGGCGGATTTCCAGTGGCCCGTCACTCGACATCGCGGGCCTGGCCGCGTCGGCTCCGTGATCCTGGGACATTGACGGGCCCGGTGTCCCTCGGTGCCGCGTCTGACGCAAGCCCCAGGCGGGATGCGGTGGGGTGCCCCTCTGTGTGCCTCCCGGAGCCCGCCGGCCGCAGGGCTGCCAGCGAGGCTGGGGTGTGGAGTTGCACCTGCACCTGCAGCTGCAGTCTGGCCTGCCCCTGCGGTTCAGCCGCTCTTCGTCTCGGGTGTTCAAGACGTTCAATGCCATGGTCGGCAGGTCGGGAATGGGAGTTTGGGGACCCTCTTCGGCCTTCTTGAATTTTTTTTTCCGGGTATCGGGGAGGACTGAGAGAGAAAATGCGTCGCCACCACAGTAGCCCTGGACGGGGCCGGGGAGGCAGGGTCCAGGCGAGGGTACTGGGTTACAGCCTCAGCGAGCCTCTGAAGGCAAAGAGCAGGCTTCTCATCTGGGTTCTGAGCGACTTGCCGGACCCTAGCGTAGTTGACAGACAGCCCTGTTAGAGACCGCCCGCGTGCCAGCGTGGAGACAGTGGACGTGGGGCGGCGGCGGCGGCGGCGGCGGCGGCGGCCCCCCCGCCTCCCGTCCCGTCTGCTAAGGGCGTGCGGGATCCTCGGCGGGAACCGCCCGAGCACCGATTGGCACAGCCCCGTCGGTGAAACGGACCCGGCCGGCGTGTTGTCGGGCGGCAGCCTGCATTCGCTCCCTGTCCTCTGGTGGAAGGGGGGTGGTCTGCAGCACATGCAAATCCTGCCAAGTCAAGCAAGCCCTCTGCCTGGGCCAAATACTGAATTCTTGGCTGCAGTCCCGGGTTAGCAGAGTAAGAGCCCAGCCCCCTTTTCCATGTGGGAAAGGTCCTGAAGGGAGAAAGCGTGGACCCGAACAATCCCTTCAGCTCCCACCACCTGTCGCAGGGGGCCGGCCAGGTCAGGGGAGGCGAGACCTTGTGGGATCTTGTGCACCTGGATCGGAGGGGAGGTAGGGGGGTGAAGGTTGGGGGTCAGAAACGGGTAAGGAGGTGTGTGGTTGGGAGGCAGGAGGAGGAGAAGGGGGCAGGGGGCAGGGCTGGCGTTCCCCTAGTAGGTGTTCGGGCCAGGGTGTCAGGGGACCCTGAGACAGGGGAAGGGGGAAAGGATTCGGGGGCTCTTGGAGCTGAGGGAATGGGTGGAGGGGGCGGAGGGAGCGGCTCCCGCGCCGAAAGGACCTGGGTGGTGGAACATTGGGAGCAGAGAGAGGGGCGAGAGCGGAGGTCCCAGAAAGCCTGCATGTCTGGGACCTTGGTCCGCTTGCCCTGAGGTCTAGAGATTGTCCTGGGCCGTGAGAATTTGGTAGTCAGAAGTACCCTCAGGGGCCGTGGAGACTGATTGTCCAGGTAATATTGGGGCCGGGCCACCGTAGAGAAATGAATGAGGCTGAGGCGGCGCCTTTTCAGGTCCTGGGAAAGGCCCCGGGTTTTCTTTCTTTTCTTTTTTTTTAAGTTTTTATTTATTTATGATAGTCACACAGAGAGAGAGAGAGGGGGTGGGGGGCAGAGACACAAGCAGAGGGAGAAGCAGGCTCCATGCACCGGGAGCCTGACGTGGGATTCGGTGCCGGGTCTCCAGGGATCGGACCCTGGGTCAAAGGCAGGCGCCAGACCGCTGCGCCACCCAGGGATCCCGGCCCCGGGTTTTGAAATTGGACAGTAGACAACCCGTCGGAGTTTCGGGGTCACATTGGGATTGGGCAGTTCCATGATTCGCACCGGGTAACCCGGAGACTGAAGACAGGCGTCCCCGTTTGCAGCCCAGGGTCACCAGAGAAACAGAGGTGGCCCTAAGGATGAGGACGTCTCCTGATCCCCAGGGAGCACCGGAGAGCCACCCGCTGGCTCTGTGGAGTTGCCCTGGCGCGGCCGCGGCTTCCGGCAGGACCAGCGGGACAGGGGCACGGAATCAGGGGGCGCCTACCCGGCGTCTCGAGGCGTGGGGTTCAGTTCAGGTCCTGGTGGTGAGAGGAGAGGGGCTCCCTCCAGAGCGGGGCCTCGAACTCCTCCCGGGTTTCGGCACCAAATCTCAGGTTTCATGCGACTGGTAGGCAAATGAACTAGAGAGGCCAGGCAAAGGTGGGTCAAAAGAGGCTTTCAGTGGGCGCATCTGGGGCGAGGTTCCCAGGCCCCGAGAGGGAGCAGAGCCGGGGAAGGCGGCTTTTGAAGGGGGAGTGCTAAGGGCTCGTGTCTGTACGGGCTGATAGGCATTGGGGCATGTGACTGGAGGAAGCGGTACGGGGCGATAAGCGCTTCTGCCTTTCTATGGGGTCTGGGTAAGTAAGGTATGGTTCAGGTTTCCTACCTGGGTCCTGTCTCGCCAGTGACGTGTCCTTGGGCGGCCACCAGGGTTGAAGCCGGGGAGACCCCGATAAGTAGTGGGAGAAAGATCACTCGTTTGTGCTTCTCCGGGAGGCTGGCCAGGAGGGCTACTTCTGCCCGACTAGAGAGAGTTCGTCGCGGAACCAGGGAGACAGGCAGACAGAGGAGAGAGGCAGAGGTACCTAGAGATTCAGAAAGGCTGCCCGTTGCGCCAAGAGAGACCACGGATCGGGGCGTGATGAGAGGTAACATTTGACAGGGTGACTACACGCAGGGAAGACCTAAGGGTGGAGTAACACAAAGGGAAGTGGTGGTTGAGAGGGTCCGTGAATAAGGCATTGTCCAGGAGAGAGGGAGAATGCAATGCCCTGGAGGTGCGGGTGTGAGGTTGGCGCAGTTCAATGCGTTAGGGAGGGGAACGGCCACCAGGGAAGAGGGGGGCTTTGCCCCAGGCGGCACAGATAAAACAGTGGGACAGATTGCCCATGCCTGAAAGGCTGGAGAGGGAAGTAAGTGCCTTGTTGGCTAAGTTTCATCTAGCAGAAGGGGCCCCGCCCCGGGCCTGAGCTGGGGTAGCCTGTAGGTGGGTTTGGAGAAGTTGCTCCTGTGCACGTGTATGGTGGGAGTCTGGTTCCTTCGGTCGGGTTGGATTGGTGGAAGTGAGAGCCGCACGTGTGTATGTCGTGTAGATGCGGGGAGAGAAGACGGTAGGGTAGGAGGAAAAGGGGCAGCGGTACAATTTTGCGGTTACCCCCGTCGCCCAGTGGGAATCCCAAGGGTCCAGAATAGTTAGGCTATAGTTACTGTGTGTTCTGTAGAAGCGGCCTCATGGGTCACTGGTTGCAAAGGTGCCGGCGAAAGGGTCCCGGCACAAGTGGCCAAGGCGATGAATATTCCAGTAGCGATAAGGGCAGCATCCGTGGATTTCAACCGGGTAGTTTTGGCAGGTAGGATGGGTCTTGATCATAGGTGGAAGAGATTCTAGGATCAGATGTGGATACAGGAATTGACTGGCAATTGGGGATGGAGAAATTGATGAGGGCCTGGCAACCCAGTGGTTGACAATCAGTGGTGGACATTCCCCGGTGCCAGGTTTCTGTCATGTAAACGTCCACCTAAACCAGGGTCAGTGGTGGAGTAACTAGGAGGTAGGACCAGGAGGAGGAGGATGGAGCTTTGAAAGCAGTATTGGAGTAGGTCCCAAAGGTGGTCCTGCGCATCCGTGTCGTGAGGGGCCTCGCTTTCACTTAGAGCTGTGTACCCCGCGGGTGGTGTGCTAGGAGTTTGGCGGCCGTGGGGGTCGTAAGGGCCACCGTATCGGGACCGGTGCACTTAGGCTGTAAGGTTTTTGGGTATAGTTCTTGTAGCAGGACGCAATCCCCTGGGGCCAGGGCTTGGGGAGTATCTGCTGTGGGTTCCCCTGGAGTCGGGCTGACTGAGTCGCATGGGCCCGCAGGAGGGCTCTTAGAAGAGTTAGGTAAGGTAGGCAAGATAGGAGCAGAGGAGGCGGTGACGGGAAGATTTTGAGTGAGCAGGAAGGGCCGCCCACGAGAAGCTGAAAGGGACTTAGAGCCCACGGCCCTCTAGGGGAAGCTCTGAGCCTTGTTAAAGCCAGCGGGAGGAGGGTGGCCAGGACGGGCGGGCTTCAAGGGCAGTTTGGTGAGACGTCCCTCGAGAAGGCCGTCGGCCCGCTCTCCCTTACCCGAAGACTGGGGTTGGTATGGGATATGGGGTTTCCAGGTAATATTTAGGCTCTCGGAGACTTGCTGGGTGATGCTGGAGATGAGGCCGGGCCGTTGTCAGATGGTAGGGTCCGCGGGAGGCCGAACCTCGGAATGACGTGTTGGAGGGCTATGGTGGCCGCCGCCTCCGCAGTGTCCCGAGGTATGGAGAAAGCCCCTATCCACCGTGTAAAGGTGTCCACTGAGGCTAACAGGTAGGGAAAGGATTTATGGCGTGGCACGTGGGAAAAGTCAGGCTGCCAGTCCTCGCCAGGTTGGTGTGCGCAGAGCTGGGGATTGGGCCCCGCCGGGCCTGCGAATTCCCCCTCGAGCGTTGACCGTGGAGCAGGGTTTGCAAGACTTCGGCGCCTCTCCGGTAACCTGTGGCACATGTGGAGGGTGGAAAAGGGGTTGTAGGAACTGGTGTAAGGCCTTGGGCCCGACGTGTAGGGCCTGCCGTATGTCTGAAACGATCATGGGGGCTGAAGGGTCTGGAAGAGCGAGTTTCTTTGGAATGAAGATGCGGCCTGTGTCCCTGGCGATTCCTCCCATCCTTTTGGGTGTCTGTCTGAGTTTCCTGGTGTGTGTAAGAGGGGGACTGTGGTGTGTGGAGGAAGAGGAGGGGAGCTGGTGGGGGTCTAAGGCAGTGGGTCGGGCAGTGGAGAGTCGGCTTTGTTGTTGCCTCGGGACACCAGGTCCTCGGAGGGTCGGTCCACGACAGTGGACAGTGGCTACTTGAGTGAGGTTGGGGGGTCTGAGGGTCTGGGCTGAGGGTCTCCAGTAGTTGTGAAATGAGGTGCCCATTGATTATGGGTGGTACCCTTGGTGGTAAGACACCCTCGCTCTTGCCAGAGGACAGAATGTGTGTGTGTGATGAGGGAGGCGTATTTGGAGGCAGTGTATGTGGTGTCCCGAGGGGGAGGGCAGCCGCCTCCAGGACGGCATCGAGGGTAAGCAAGTACGGCGTAGGCCGCGTGTCTCTCTCTGGCCGTCCGGGGCGATGAGAGAACTACCATCCCCAAAGAGGATTCGGTCAGGCTTCGGGAGGGCTTGATAGGAAAGTCCCGACGTGGAGGAGTCAGCTCGTGCAGGAGTTGAGGGCAGGAATGGGAGGGTTCTGAGTGAGTCGCGGGGGGAGTACCCACCCGCAGGAGGGGAGCAGGATTTAGACGAGAGGTTGGTGGGTGGTAGATGTCCGGGTTTTCGATGAAGAGGAGAAGATCAAGTTGGAGTCTAGCGGGGTCCAGATGAGAAACAGATTTCTGGCTCAGTAGATCTGTGTCCCAGGCGGTGAGAGGAGAAAACGGCGAGGGGCCTTGTAGAGTGAGTGTAAGGGCCTCCTTTGTCAGGGAGGCGGCCCCAGCCAGGGCTCTGAGACATGGTTGCCAGCCCTGAGCGGCGACATCTAGCTGTTGTGAGAGGTACGCCCGTGTCCGCTCCGTTGGTCCTGTTGGCTGTACCAGGAGGCGAGGGGCCGAGCGGGAACGTTCATCAGTCAATAAGTAGGGAGGTTTTGGGGGATCTGGAAGAGCTGAAACGGGTCCCAAAGTAAGGCAGTCTTCCCGTTTGGAGAGAAGGTGTTTGACAGGGGAGGGGTCTGTCCGTGGCCCCCGTGGGGTTGGTTTGGCTGCCCTGTGGAGGGGTCGTGCCAGGAGAGCGGAGTCAGGAATCCAGTACCAGAGGAAACCCACGAGAGCCAAGAAAGAGAGAAGGTTGTCGGCGTTCTGGCGGGGAGAGGGGAGGCCGGAGATGCTGGTGTTGTGGTAGGCGGAGGCGGTCTCCAGTGAGTGTTTTCGAGGTGTAGGGGTTAAGGATATACCCAGCTAGGTAACCGTGGGGGTGCAAAGTTGCGCTTTGGAGGGAGTGACCGGGTACCCTTTAGAACCAAGGAAGCTGAGGAGGAGAGCAGTGTCTTCCTGTGAGGAAGGTCGGGAGGGCCTACAAAGGGGAAGGTCATCGACTTCTTGGAGGAGTGTGCTCTGTGTGAAAGAGCCTTGTTGGAGATGTCTAGAAAGGGCCTGGCCAAAGAGATGGGGACTATCCGTGAGTCCCTGAGGCAGGACCGTCCAGGCCAGTTGTCCTGAGGTATGTGTGTCGGGGTCTTCCCATGGGAAGGCCAAGAGAACGTATGAATGTGGGTGTGGAGGAGCAGTGAATCAAGAAGGCATCTTTGAGGCCTAAGCGTGAGAAGTGAGTAGCGGTGGAGGGAACAGTAGAAAGTGGGGCGTATGGGTTGGGCACCAGCGGGTGGAGAGGGCTAGCAGCCTCGTTGATGAGTCTTCAACCTTGTACTAGGCGATAGGCTCCAGAAGGTTTCCTGGCAGGGAGAATGGGGGTGATGCTCGGGGAGCTGTTGGGGATAAGGAGGCCGTGCTGGCCAAGTCGGTCTGTACTAGGTTTAAGTCCCCGTCGGTGAGTTTCCGAAATGGAGAATTGGGGCTGAGAAGGAGAGGAGGCGGGGGGGTTTGATCTTTTAAGTGGGTTTTGACTGGGGGGTGGTGAGTGGCCACCATTGGTTTAGAGGTGTCCCAGACTTGGGGGTTAAGGGGTAGAGGGAGACGGGGGGCGTGGAGTGGAGGGAGGGATCAGGAGAAATGAAGGGTAAGACGAGGTGAGCAGAGGCAGTGGGTGAGGGAGAAAGACGAACGGTGGCCTTGAGTTTGTGTAGGATATCCCGGCCGAGGAGAGGAGCCGGGCAGGAAGGAGTTCTAAGGAAGGAGGGTGAGAGGGGAGCCCGTCCGTGGAGTAGATGGAGGTGCCATCAGTTCCCACCACCACCACCACTGGAGAGGGGAACCCGGCACCCGAGTGGAAGGCAGAATGGAGCCAGTCGCCCCGTGTCCAGCAGGAAAGAGATGGACTTCCCCGCTCCCGGGAGCAGGACCCCACGTTGTGCCCCAGGTAGCAAATCCGAGAAAGCCCCCAGGAGCCGACACCGATGCAAACACACGAGGGTTTCTTTACAAGCTCGAGCTTGGGTCCAAGTATACCCGACACGGCGGAGCAGGGACTTGGACCCCGGGGCTCAGAGGCGTAGCAGCTTTCCGGGGGCCAGTGGCCCACGGGATTGTAACACACACAGAAGGTTGCACAGTCATGTGAGTCCGCCCGCAACTGGGGGCCAGTTGACTCCCAGTTTACCCTACCTATGGTGACCGTTTGAACTGGCCTATCACTCTGGTCAGAATTGGCGCGCAGTGTTGGGGGGCACAAGCGGGGGTTACATTTTTATGATCTGATTTCGGGTAAGGGTGTGCTCAGTGGCTTGACTAGGGTGGTGCAGCGCCTTTTAATAAGCAGGTCCTGTGGGGGTCATAGCAGGAGGTGGCGGGTGCAGCAGAAAATGGAGTTAGTCCTGCTCCGCTTGTCCAGGGGTAGGGGATTTTTGTGCTCGCTTCGGCAGCACGTATACTAAAACAGGGGTAGGGGATTTTTGTTAAATTCCCTGGGTGCCACATTCTCCTCTTTTCCTAGGATCCTAAGCAGGACCCAATTTCCGGTTCTGGGTTTCTGTCTAAAGATGCAGTGGTTGTCATTGTTGCCTGAGTACCATGAGTTGGACTGTATTGACTCCGATCTTTGACAAGAAGCTACTCATCGATTAATTATGCAGGGTCTGAAGGTTAGAAGGAGGAGGCTGATGATGAGTGGGATGGCGGGAGGATAACATGGTAGTCAGCCAGGGGGAATGATTAAACCAGGGTTCGATCCAACCTTGTTCCTGTTCTCGCCCCGATTTACATTTCAGCATAGAAGCAACAGCCTTCGTTTGTGGCAGCACATAACCCCCCACCCTTTGTTGTAAGAAGACTAAGTATAATCGCCTTCTATTTTGAAGGACAACCTAAGACTAGGGAGTCTTGGAGGTGGGAAATAAGTGAGATTAGCTCAGTCTTAGCTTTCGGGGATTGACCTTTTCTGGTTGGCTTTTCCATTCTGGAACAAAGTCCTTGAGAAAGGCGTGTGGGTCAGCTGGCTGGTCGTGGGTGTAGTGGAACCAGGGCGTAATCCTGTCAACCTTGAGAGTGGTGGAAGTGGTCACGATCACGATGTAAGGGTCCCTTCCCTTCCAGGGAGGTTGAAGTGTCTGGTGTTGGTATCTCCACACGTACACCCAATCACCTGGCTGATATTGATGGGGGTCCGGGGGTGGCCCAGTCTCCTAGAGGGCCCTCAGCTTAGGCCACACCTGCTCATGGGTTCATTGTAACATTTGGAGAGTGAAAAGAAGTGGGTGATCATCCAATTCAGCAAGCACCTCAGGTTTTAAATTGGGGATAACAGGTGGAGGAAGACCGAACATGATCTCGTAGGGAGTCCGTCCCCCCTTATATGGGGAGTTCCTCACCCTATATAGGGCAAAGGGGAGGAGAGTCACCCAGTTCCCGCCAGTCTCCAGAGCTAATTTAGTTAAGGTCTCCTTGAATGTTCTGTTCCTCCTCTCTACCTGTCCTGAGCTTTGGGGCCTATATGCACAATGTAATTTCCAATCTGCCCCAAGTATTTGTGCCACTCCCTGTGTTACCTTAGAGATGAATCCTGGGCCATTGTCTGATCCAATTCTAACAGGAAAACCATACCTCGGTAAGATGTCTTTAGCAGTTTCTTGGTCAAGGTCTGTGCTGTTTCATGTTTGTTGGGAAATGCCTCTGTCTGCCCTGAAAAAGTATCCACAAACACTAGTAAATACTTGTCCCCGTATTTTCCAGGTTTTTTGTCAGTGAAGTCCACTTCCCAGTAGGCTCCTGGGCGGTCCCCTCAGAGTCGGGTACCTGGGTGAGATCCACGGGCAGTGGCATTAACTGGTATGCGTGGCAGCTCGCCAATATCTGCTTGATCTTTGCTCTAGAGCCTTTAATAGTGATCTTTTCGTGCCGTTTGAGGTCTTCCATTTTCTTTGTTCCCATATGAGTACTCCGATGCATTTTGGATAGGCCTCGCCGTCCTAGTTCCTCTGGCTGGATGAGGCTGGAGTCTGCGGCCCTCCACCAGCCACGCAAGCATTGGGTCGTAGGCAAGCGTTTGATCCAGTGCAAGTCAGTGTCAGTATAGTTGGGAGTATCAGGCAGGGTTGCAGCCCCCGCATCAGGTAGTGTGGTTGTTAAAACCTGGGTCATCATAAGGGCCACGTCCTTAGCTTTGGAGTCGGCTATTCGGCTTCCCCTGGCTACTGGTAGTACTGCTCTGTGGCGTTCCGGACAATGAGTGATAGCTAGGTCCTTGGGCAGCCAGGGGGCCCTTAGGAGTTCAAGGATTTCTGTTTTATTTTTATTTTTTTAAAGATTTATTTATTTATTTATTCGTGATAGACACATAGAGAGAGAGAGATGCAGAGACACAGCAGGAGGGAGAAGCAGGCTCCATGCGGGGAGCCCAACGTGGGACTCGATCCAGGACTCCAGTATCGTGCCCTGGGCCAAAGGCAGGCGCTAAACCGCTGAGCACCCAGGGATCCCTGTTTTATGTTTAATAGTTTTTCCCTCTGCTGTCAGAAGCCCTCTCTCCCTGTGAAGGGCTCCGTGGATATCGCGGTGGCAAAGGCATACCTGCTGTCAGTATAAATGTTTATTCGTTTACCTTTCTCCACGGTTAGCGCCTCGGCCAGTGCGATCACTTCTGCCCATTGAGCCGATATTCCGGCTGCCAATGGTGCTGCCCAGATGCTCTCCGTTTCCATGGTTACGGCTGCCCCCGCGAATCTGATTCCTTCTAGGACAAAACTGCTGCCGTCCGTGTACCAGGTGGTGTTCACATTAGGCAGTGGCTGGTCCTGGAGATCAGCTCTGATTCCATGCACCTGTGCCACAATTTCTTGACACATGTAGAGGGGGGTCCCAGTCTGGGTTAGGGAGTAGCTTTGCCGGATTCAGGGTTGTTGGTGCCTTAAATCAAATTCTGGTGGGGTTTAGCAGTAGGCTCTGATAATGGGTCAGATGGGCATTGCTGATCTAGAAGTCTGGGGGCTGTTTAAGTACCCCTTCAATAGCATGTGGGGTGGTAACATGCAGTTCTTGCCTCATGGCCGGTTTGTCTGCGTCCTTGACCATAGTGGCCACCGGCAATAATTTTTAAGCATGGGGGCCATCTAGTGGCTACCATGGCCAACTTTTTCGAGAGATAGGCTATCGGTCTCTTCCAGGGACCTAGGTACTGGACGAGGACCCCTTTTGCCACCCCGTCTTTCTCGTCCACATACAGGTAGAAGGGCTTGGTTAGGTCGGGCAACCCAAGAGCTGGGGCAGACAGCAAGGCCTGTTTAAGATCATTAAAGGCTTTGTTCATGGCCTCTATGCATTCAAAATTCTGCTGGTTCCTGGTGGCCTCATAGAGGAGGGTCTAGCCATCTTGGCAAAACCCGGAATGGATAATCGACAGAACCCTGCTGATCCCAAGAATTCATGTACCTGGCATACGGTTTGTGGCTGTGGGATCCTTAGGACAGTTTCCTTCCGTGCGTCTGTCAACCATCTTTGTCCATCCTCTAATGTGTACCCTAGGTTGCTCACCTCTGCTCTTCAGATCTGGGGTTTTTGAGCTGAGGCCGGTTATCCTAGAGCCGCTATTGTCTGGAGCAAGTCCCTGGTGCCTCGCAGGCATGTGTCCTGGTCTTCCGCTGCCAACAGGGTATCATGTACATATTGCAATAAGGTCGAATGAGGGTGCTCGGACTGGAACTCACCCAAGTCTTCGTGTAAGGCCTCATCGAAGATGGTCAGTGAATTTTTGAATCCTTGTGGCAGTCGAGTCCAGGTGAGCTGGCCATTGATGCCTTTCTCGGGGTCTGTCCATTCAAAGGCGAAAAGGTCTTGGCTCTTGGTTGCTAAAGGCAGGCTGAAAAAGGCGTCTTTTACATCTAATACAGTAAAGCAAAGTTTGTGTGGAGGCAGGGTGGATAGGAAGGTGTATGGGTTTGGGACCGTAGGGTGCATATCCTCCACTCGCCAGCTGACTTCCCTTAAGTCCTGGACTGGCCTGTAATCATTAGAGTGCGGTTTCCGCACCGGCAGAAGAGAGTGAGTGTTCCATGCCGACTGGCAAGGTCTCAATATGCCCAAGTCCATTGGTTACCATATGTGGGGTGTGGTTCCCGTATGGGCTATGGGAGGCATGGGGTATTGGCGGACCCTGACAGATCTGCCCCTGGCTTTAGTTCTATGTAAATGGCCAGTCGGTGCCAGGCAAGCCCAGTTCCCCCAATTTCTGCCCATGCTTGGAGAAATTCCTGCATCCAATGGTCAATGTCAGTCACTGGGGCCGAGGGCATTTGGTGAAGACGATATTCGTCTTCTAAACTCAGGACAAGCACCTGAATCGGGTGCCCCTCCTTGTTTAGGATTTTTGCCCCTTCGGGGTGGAAGCAAATTTGTGCCCCCATCTTGGTGAGCAAGTCCCAACCTCACGATGGGTAGGGACACTCAGGGATGACCATGAAGGAGTAGGACACCCGGCCCATGCCTAGATCCACAGTTGTCCGGGTAGTCCATGAGTACTGTTTGGTGCCCGTGGCCCCTTGCACCCATGAAGTTTTGCTAGCCAATTTACCTTGGGGTTGTAATAAAACCGAATGTCGTGCCCCAGTGTCCACTAGAAATTCAGCGGGTTGCCCCTCCACTCTGAGAGCTACCCTGGGCTCAGGGAGGGGCGCCGAACCCCGACTCCTCTAGTCGTCCATGTCCTCTATCTCCAAGTTTTTGGTAGGGGCCTTGGGTCTTTTGTTAGGGCAGTCTTTCACCCAGTGGCCCTCCTCCTTGTAATAAGCACATTGGCTTTTGTTCAGTTTAGGGCACTCCGGATGGGAACCAGGGCCATCGTCCTTACCTGTCCCTGAAGCCAGTTTCTTGAGGTATCTCCGACTTTCCCGTGGGTCGTCCATGGTTGTGGCCAGGAGGATCTTGGCTAGGTTTCGGGTCTGCCGGTCACTTAGTTTGATGCTCTTCCAGACTTTATTATTATAGACTTTTTCTGCTACTATTACTAAGTCCTGCAAGCTCTTCTCCCCCGGTCTCTCTACTCTTTGCAATTTCTTTTTAATGTCCGGAGCGGCCCGGTTAACAAAGGCCATGATCATTGCGGCCTTCGTTTCTGGGGCTCCTGGGTTCATAGGGGTGTACTGCCTAAAAGCCTCTATGATCCTTTCTAAGAAGGCTGCTGGACTCTCATCCTTACCTTGTCTTACTTACATCATACACCTTGGCCAGATTTGTAGGCTTGCCGGGAGGACGGAAGTCGGCAGGCGTAAGGGATGTCTCCCAAGACCCTTGGTCGACGGTCTGCCAGCACAACCGCCTAAGCCAGTGTCGACCTAATACAGATTGGAATTCCTACAGGTAAAAATACAGTTTAGAGCTCTCGGGAAATATGCGCGCAAAAGGTGGAAAAAGTTGAGTATACTCTCCATGCCTGGCACCCTCCAGATGGGGTCCTAGGGGTCTCTTGGATCCCGGACGAGCCCCCAAATGTTGTGCCCAAGATTGCATATCTGAAAAACCACCAAGGAGCCGACAGCGATGCAAACACATGAGGATTTATTTACAATCTCGAGCTTGGGTCCAAGTATATACCCGACACGACAGAGCAGGGGTTTGGACCCTGAGGTGGGTTACAGCTGGGTTTTTATGGGCTGCTCTAGGGGTTTAAGATGGTAGCCAGAGATCTTCTCTCTCTCGGCCTCCACAGAAAGAGGCTTGCTTTCAGTACTTGAGAGGGTCTAACTATAGCCCATCCGGCCTCACTTATTCCCTGCTCTACAAAGCATCTGCCATCAGTATACAGATTCCACTCAGGATTGTCTAGTGGAGTCTCCTGCAGATCCTGCCTGGCAGCATCATCTTGCATTATCATTTGTTCACAGTCGTGTTCCAGTTTAGCAGCCTCCTCTGGCAAGAAAGTTGCAGGATTTTAAGATGTACAAGTTGTAATGCAAATATGGGGTTTCTCTAGGAGTAAGGCTTGATATTTCAAGAGGCGACTATCAGCCAGAAGCCTCCTTTTGATTCCCATAGTCTTGTTACATTAGGAGGGGGGTAACCAGTTCTTTCTGCCCCCAAGGTTATCTTAGTAGCTCCAGGTATTAGAAGCTCAATGGTGCTGCCACCCGTAAACAAGCCGGCCCTCCTTTTGGCACCATGTCTGATTCTTTGCTTAGGTATCCTGTCGGTTGCTGAGTTGATCCCCTCGTCTGGGTCACAACTCCAAATGCTATTCCCTTTCTTTCTGTAACATACAAGTTAAACTCTTTTCCTACAGGAAATTAGAGCTGGAGCTTTTAATGAAGCTTGTTTAAGTTTGTAAAAGGCCCAGATGCCTGAGTGGCTAAGCTGTTGAGCATCTGTCTGCCTTTGGCTCAGGGTGTGATCCCAGGGTTCCAGAATAGAGTCCCGAATCCAGCTTCCTGAATGGAGCCTGCTTCTCCCTCTGCCTAGGTCTCCCCCTCTGTGTGTGTGTGTGTGTGTGTGTGTGTGTGTGTGTGTGTGTGTCTCATAAACAAAAAAATTTAAAAATCTTAAGAAAAAAAAAGGATTCAGCATTATATCTCTGCAATCAAATTCAAGCATTTGGCTTGTATTTTGACAGACTTCAGTATAGTGGTCAGGATTATCTACAAATTTGCCCAAGTCACTCTTGATCTGTTTATAAAGTCTTGGAGAGAGAATGGCACGTGTACCTTACTTGGGCCAATTCTACTACGCGTGTCAGTTCATGGGTATAGCTAGTGCACCTTCCTCTCATTGGGAGGTTTCTCAGCTTGAGGCAAGCCTGGGTAAGGCCGGCAGGAAGGTTTGACAGGTACCTCTTGATGGGAGGGAGCCTCAGGGGGCAGGTTATCAGCATTTGCCCCTTGTGATCTTTTGCTTTGGCTAGGGAGGTGTTTTCTTTGCAAGATTTACAGAAGTCGGCCTGCTCTTGTAAGGCACAGGAGGGACTTTGGACCATTTAACTCCCCTTTTACAGTATGAATCTAATTGCAAGATAGCTTTGTTTCAATACTTCCCTCAGGGGGGACCAGGTCTCTCCATCCTCCAGATGATCCTGAAGCCAAGCCTGGGAACAGAAAAACATCATACACTTCCTTTTCAGTGTCAGTGGGTCAATTTCCCCAACTTTTCAGAATGCAGTGCACAAGCATCTCTGCAAAGGCTGATTGGTTCCCACCTCGAAATTCTCGTAGGAATCTCCTGCCCTGTACCTGTTCTAGAGAGGTGACCACTGATGGCATCCCTACAAGTCAGTTCTCACCTAAACCAAGGTGCCCCTTTGCTGCCTATCCAAGTTGATAGAGTGGCCTGACATCTTGGGATAAGGAGGGGTGAGGCCAGCGGGAGTAGCCACTCTCACCCGTCTGCCACCTAAATGATCCCGCTTCCTCTGGATCTTGTGAAAAACCGAGTCCTAATCCAGAGCTTAGCGAAGCTTAATAATTTTTTTTATTTTTATTTATTTATGATAGTCAGAGAGAGAGAGAGAGGCAGAGACATAGGCAGAGGGAGAAGCAGGCTCCATGCACCGGGAGCCCGGCGTGGGATTCGATCCCGGGTCTCCAGGATCGCGCTCTGGGCCAAAGGCAGGTGCTAAACCGCTGCACCACCCAGGGATCCCTGAAGCTTAATAATTTAAACGGTGATATTCCTTTTAGAAGGCTGAGGAAGTAAGTGGAACACCTATGGTCTCTCAGCGGGAGGCCTGTGCTGCTTTTGGATGAGGCTTCCCAGGGTGTCACCCCCAGGGCCAGTCTCCTTTGTTTTTGTTTTTTTTTAAAGACTTTATTTATTTATTCATAAGACACACATACAGAGAGAGAGAAAGCGGCAGAGACACAGGCAGAGGGAGAAGCAGGCTCTTTACAGGGAGCCCGACCTGGGACTCAATCCCAGGTCTCCTGGATCAGGCCTGGGCTGAAGGCGGGGCTAAACGGCGGAGTCCCCGGGGCTGCACAGGTCTCCATCCTTTAACCTGTCTTGGGGACCCCAAGGCCACCAGAGGTAAGCAAAGGCAGGTTCAGAGTGCTGGATTGCCAGTCCTTATGTGCACTCTCCAGATGAACCTTAGGCTAGCAAGGAATCCTATTTTGGGGGGTTTTTTTGTATATTTTTTTATTGTAGTTTGATATGCCAGCATGTAGCATAACACCCAGTGCTCCTCCTAGCAAGTGCCCCCCTCGGCGCTCATCACCCAGTCACCCTGTTCCCCCACCCACCTCCCCTTCCACTACCCCTTGTTCATTTCCCAGAGTTAAGAGTTTCTCATGTGTTGTCACCTTCCCTGATATTTCCCACTCGTTTTCTCTTCCTTCCCCCTATAATGCCTTTCACTATTTTTATAGTCCCCAAACGAATGAGACCATATGATGATTGTCTTTCTCAGATGGACTTCACTTAGCATAATTAATACCCTCCAGTTCTATCCACATCAAAGTGAAGGGTGGGTATTCGTTGTTTCTAATGGCTGAGTAATATTGCATTGTATGTATAGACCACATCTTTATCCATCCATCTTTCGGTGGACACCCAGGTGCAGGTATCCCGCCGTTTCCCTGCCTCTGTATCATTGGGGTAAATCCCCAGCACTGCAATTGCTGGGTCGTAGGGCAGGTCTATTTTTAACTCTTTGAGGAACCTCCACACAGTTTTCCGGAGTGGCTGTACCAGTTCACATTCCCACCAACAGGGCAAGAGGGTCCCACTTTCTCCACGTCCTCTCCCACATTTGTTGTTTCCTGTCCTGTTAATTGTCATCATTCTCACTGGTGTGAGGTGGTATTTCATTGTGTGTGTGTGTGTGTGTGTGTGTGTGTGTGTGTGTGTGTGTGTTTTAAGAGTTTATTCATTTATTCATGACAGACAGAGAGAGGCAGAGACACAGGCAGAGGGAGAAGCAGGCTCTATGCCAGAACCAGACATGGGACTCCATCCGGGTCTCCAGGATCACACCCTGGGCAGAAAGTGGCGCTAAACCGCTGAGGCACTGGGGCTGCCCTCATTGGGGTTTGGTTTTGTTTTGTTTTGTTTTTCATTGTGGTTTTGATTTGTATTTCCCTGATGGCCAGTGATGCAGAGCATTTTCTCTCGTGCTTGTTAGCCATGCCTGTGTCTTCTTCTGTTAGATTTCTGTTCATGTCTTTTGCCCATTTCATGATTGGATTGTTTTTTTCCTTGGTGTTGAGTTTAAGAAGTTCTTTATAGATTTTGGATACTAGCCCTTTATCTGATACGTCATTTGCAAATATCTTCTCCCACTCCGCGGGTTGTCTTTTAGTTCTGTTGTTTCTTTTGCTGTGCAGAAGGTTTTTATCTTGATGAAGTCCCAATAGCTCATTTTGCCTTTTGTTTCCCTTGCCTTCATAGATGTATCTTACAAGAAGTTGCCGTGGCCAAGTTCAAAAGAGGTGTTGTGTTGCCTGTGTTCTCCTCTAGGATTTTGATAGAATCTTGTCTCACATTTAGATCTTTCATCCATTTTGAGTTCATCTTTGTGTGTGGTGTAAGAGAATGGTCTAGTTTCATTCTTCTGCACGTGGCTGTCCAATTTTCCCAGCACCATTGGGTTGAATAGACTGTCCTTTTTCCAGTGGATTGTCTTTCCTGCTTTGTTGACTATTAGTTGACCCTAGAGTTGAGGGACAATTTCTGGATTCTCTATTCTGTTCCATTGATCTATGTGTCTGTTTTTGTGCCAGTACCACCCAGTCTTGATGATCACAGCTTGGTAGTACAACCTGCAATCTGGCATTGTGATGCCCCCAGCTCTGGTTTTCTTTTTCAATATTCCCCAGGCTATTTGGGGTCTTTTCTGATTCCACACAAATGTCAAGATGATTTTTGCCAACTCTCTGAAGAAAGTCCATGGTATTTTGATAGGGATTTCATTAAATGTGCCAATTGCCCTGGGTATCATTGACATTTTCACAATATTAATTCTTCCAATCAATGAACATGGAATCCTATAAATGACCTTATGTTCCTGGGCTCTCCTACAGGAGACCTCATCCTTTGGTCACATAAATTCACTTGCATCCCTTGCCCCATGGTGCCTGATGAGTCAGGCCGATCATGATTGTTGTGCCCAAGATTGCGAATCCGAGAAACCACCAAGGAGCCAACACCGATGCAAGTACACAAGGGTTTATTTACAAGTTCGAGCGTGGGTCCAAGTATACTCCACACAACAGAGCAGGAGCTTGGACCCTGAAGTGGGTTACAGCTGGGTTTTTCATGGGCTGGTCTAGGGAATTTTCAGAAGGGGTGGAGGAATGTTTTTTTCCCATTCCAATATGAGGGGAAAGGGTGGGGGAGTTTCTTAAGATCTGTAAGGGATTCTCTGAGCTCTGTAGTCTTTCTGATATGGGACTTCCTGCCAAGGGTGTTCTGAGCTTTGTTCTCATTCTAATATGGGGCTTAACTGAAGGAAGGTAAAGTTCAGCTCTTCTTCACAGGGCCTGAGATGGCTGTATTTGTGCTAATGCTGAACTTGAGGTGAATGGCCTTAATTTTCTCGGACTCCACAATGATCAGTTGCAGTTAAGTTTCCTGCCTCACCCTTGCTTCTCTCTGTTCCAGTACCTGGGGCCCCGTTTGCAAGCATGACCCCACAATAAGCGAAGGCCCTCAGGCGGGGGGAAAAGCCAATGCAGAAAGCCAGAAAACAGAAAGTGGAGCTGGTTAGGCTTAGGCCAACATTCCCTTCCTTTAGGGAAGGGGGATTGAGCAAACCTTTCTCCAGAAGCCTGTCAACGTGAGTCTTTAAGACCAGCAGCCTCGCTATCTGCCTTTAACTGGCTGACAAGTACCTGGTTTTGCTTTTTGTTACAAGAAGCGGTTACCGAAGGGAGAGATGTCACCCAGGAAAGAAAGGATAGAATCCACATTTACTCACCCTTTAAGGGGAGTGGCCCCCGGTTTGGGCACCAAAATGATACAGGAGAGCTTGGTTCTTGTCTCAAGGAGTCAAGGAATGAATCTAGAACAGACGACACAGAGTGAGCAAAGTGATAGAAGTTTTTTAAGCAGACATGCAGAGAAAGTTCTCAGAATTGAGACGGCCCCCCTGACAGGGGTGCCACTGAGGGCTTTTTATGGTCTTTTATAGGAAACTGCTCAGGGAACTTGGTAAATTTCTTGTCAGTATCTGGATGGATATTTAGAACAAAAGTGGTGGATTTGTAACTATCGTAATAACAAGATGTTCTTATAAATATCATGAGCAAGGTGTTCCTTTGTCTCTGGTTGATCCCTCCTCCATAATATTTCTCTACATCTGGGATATCTGTGAGCCTGGTCAGGTAGCCCATGAGCTTGCGATTCTTGTGCTGTCTTGGTTTGAGCAGGGACTGTATTGAAAACATCTTAATGACCTATTTCTTTTTAGTCTGGTGAGTTTCTGTGATTACTTAGTAGCCATGCAAGGGGGGATAGTCCCTAGCATTTTGGAGTTAGGGAGCCACGTTTATTTCTTCTGTTTTTGCTGTCTTATGTCTGTTTTCTTGGGATGGGTAGGAGCCTGACTCTGGGGCCTTTCCTTGATCTTTCCCTGCTTAGGCCCCCATCTGCCACTAATTCGTTCCTACATCAATTCCATGGAGGTCAATTTGCAAATAACAGCATCAATCAAATTGAGTAAAATTAGTAAATAGGGAATATGTTGCCTTTGAGAACCCAAAAAGACAAAAAGATTTTCGACTTCTGTGCTGAGAAGGTTAACAACTGTTTCTTGACAGTGTCAGGGACGGTTTACCAAATAATTTTCAGGTACTTTAACTGAAAATGATGTGGTGGGACTTGCATTGTGTATGGAACATTGAGGACCCATCCTCCTTTTGTGAGCTCTGGGATTCATATCTTCATAACGAGTGTGTCAGAAGACTCTCTTTGGAGGAGGTATGTCATCAATATAATGTCATACCTGTGCGTGTCAAGAAAGTTGGGTCCAGTTAAGGGCTTGCCCTCAAAGATTGTATGTGATGGATCCCAAAGCTGTTGAGGTACCCATGAGGTACCCCCATGGGTAAAGGTGTATTGTATCCCTTGGGAGGTGAAGACAAACTATGGCTGAGAGGCATTGAAATAGACAACGAACAGAATTTATTAGCCAAATCTGTAATCTCAGAATATTTCTTTGTTACTGATGGGATGGACTTGGAAATTTCAATAATGTTTGGTAATGGAGCCTTAGGGAATGGGACCTCAGAATTAAGGTTGCAGTAGTCCACCATGAGGTGCCTGCCTTCTTTCCAAGTTTATTAACGGGCAAAGTTTAATAGGTAAATTTAAGTTTTTAAACGGAGCAGTAGTAGGGATAATCACTTCTTCAATCATTAGGTTTTCCCAAAGTTTCAATCATTGAAGGAAGGCGTAATACCAGCCTTGGACCCAGAACCCTGAGACCAAGACCTGAGCTGAGCTAACAGTCGGACCCTGAACTGACTGAGCCACCCAGGTGCCCGAAGGAAGTCCTATTTTATTTTTAATTTTTATTTTGCACTGGGCTATATTAACTGTTTTAATAGATGAGGGGCATCCATGGGGATTCACTTTTGTCAAGCCAATTTGTTACTACCAAAGTCTTTTTTTATTATTATTATTTTTAAGGTAAGCTCCATGCCCAGCATCAGGCCCGAACTCACGACCTTGAGATCAAGAGTCACATACATGCTCTACCAAGTGAGCCAACCAGGTGCCCCTGTAATTACCAAAGTCTTTTATTTTTTTTTTAAGATTTTTAAAATTTATTTTTTCATGACAGACACAGAGAGAGAGAGACAGAGAGAGAGCAGTAGAGACACAGGCAGAGGGAGAAGCAGGCTCCGTGCAGGGAGCCCGATGTGTGACTCCATCCCAGGTCTCCAGGATCATGCCCTGGGTCCAATGCGGTGCAAAACCACTGAGCCACCGGGCTGCCCCCAAAGTCTTAATTTTAATTTATTACTCACTTGGGCAGAGCTTTCTCACCCAATGTGGGATATTTTGAGGCAATGGGTGCTATGACTGTGAAGATTTACGCAGGACAGTAATAGTTTGGATGATTAAGGTAAAACTTACCTATTTGTCCTCCACTTCATATTCAGTAACTCTACTAAAGGGTTATAATGAGTACCTTGGTTAAATTTTTGGGGTCTCCAGATACAACTATAACTTGAGCCTCAGGATTAAGGCTGTGAAGCTTTACCAACTGACACATTTAAGGCAAATATTAAAGAATCAAAAAAAAAAAAAAAAGAATCTGTGTTAATAGCGGCACAAAGCCAATGTGTGTCTTTTTGTTATTGTGCCCAAGATGGCGTATCCGAGAAACCACCTAGAAGCCAACACTGATGCAAGCGCATGAGGGTTTATTTGCAAACTAGAGCTTGGGCCAAGTATACCCGACACAGTGGAGCAGGGACTTGTACCCCGAGGGTAAGAGGCGTAGCAGTTTTATAGGGGCCAGTGGCCAATGGGATTGTAACACACACAGACTTGCACAGTCATGTCGGTCCACACGCAGGTGGCCAATTGAATTACAGTTTACCCTACAGTGACCATTTGAACTAGCCTATCACTCTGGTCAGAATTGGCGCGCGGGATTGGCAAGCAAAAGGCGGGGTTTACATTCTTTGCGGTTTAGGGGTTCCGCATTCCTATATGAGCCCGTTTCCAGTAAGGGTGTGCTCAGTGGCTTTACTAGGGTGGGGGGAGTGCAATAAGTAGGTCTTGTGGGGGTCATACATGAGATGGCGGATGTAGCACAAAATGGAGTTAGCCCTGCTCTGCTTGTCCAGGGGTAGGGGATTTTTGTTAAATTCCTTGGGTCCACAGTTATCATATGAAATTTTTAGTAGATTTTGAATTTCCAATTGGATCAAGTGGTGGATCCTTATTTTAGCTTTGCTTCAGTTCCTCACTGTCAGGTTTCTTCCTTCCTCTAGACACTCAGTATACACTTCAGTGATTCTCCTACATTTCTTCTCATCTGTATAAATTTCTTTCTCCAAAAATTTTCCAGTTAGCACCCTCAGGGTTAGGAGCCTCCCTCATGGTATGATGGCTTTATAGTGCTTAAGGACCCTGGGCTTCCAATTAGTTTGAATCAACCCCTTCACTGTGCTACAGGCATGCCATAAGTGTTTTTTCCCTATAGCCCCGACAATAGGGATCTTTGTTACAACAGAGGAAAAGGTAGCAGAAGGGTGCTGGACCCCTAACCCAATGGTCAATGGATCAAGACCATCCTGTGCTACAATCCTGCTTTTTCTGCCAATGCCATTTTTTCTTCTCTTTTCTCTTTGTACAAAGATTATGTTGGGTTTCTGGCCACATAAAGTCATAGCTTTCAGTTTCTGTCTCTGTCCAGTCATTCCTACTGCAACTCTTCTGGGTAGTTATGGGAAAAGTTCAGGAACCCAGTAGCCAGGCTCATAGGTGGGTGTCTATTCCTCAAGAGAAGGCTAGTCAATCTCCCACAGAATGGAGTTCACATCCAGTAAGGTCATTTTGTCTATGGTATATTTATTACCTAAGCACTTATCTCTTAATTTCTTTCTAAGCACTGCTGTAGCTGTGCCCCACAGCAGGGCTCTTGAACAACATGTTTGAACTGCAAAGGTCCACTTAACGCAAGGGTGGATTTTCTCTTTTTGGACAGATACAGTACAATAGTATAAATGTGATTTTTCTTAATGATTTTATTTTCTCTAGCTCTATTTTAACAATACAGTATATAATACTTGTAACATACCAAATGTGTGTTAATCGACTATTAGGTTATTAGTAGTTACATTTTGGGAAATCCAAATGTATATGTAGATTTTTGCCTGTGTGAAGGTTTGGTGATGAGAGGGTTAAATTTTTCAGCCTCATCCCTAACCTTCTAGGAGGGGAGAGGCATCAGAGATTGAGCTCAATCACCATGGCCACTGATTCAGCCAATCACGCCTGTGTAATGAAACCTCCATAAAACCCCTCAAAACAAGTTCTAGAGAGTTTCTGGTTGGTGGGCACATGGATGTGTTGGTAGGGTGGCACCCTGGAGGAGCCCTGGAAGTTCTGTGGCACCCACCCTCTACAGTGTCCTATGCATCACTTCCCTTTGGCTGTGTCTGAGGTAGATCCTTTATAACCAGTCATTGTAAGTAAAGTGCATTCCTAAGGTGAGTCGTAATCATACCTGAGGGGTCAGGGGAGCCCCCACATTTGCAGTTGGCAGAAGCACAGGTAGCCTGAGCACCCCCCCCCCATTCCTATCTGGCATCTGAAGTGCACATAGTCTTGTGGGACTGAGACATTTAACCTGTGTGGAATGTGATGGTAACTCCAGCTAGGCGGTGTCATTAAATTGAATTTTTAGATACCCAGTTAGTGTCAGAATTGGTGTGGAAAACAACACATATTTGGTATCCGAGGAAAAAAACCACATTCTTCTCATCTTACTATTTTTATTCTGTTTGTTCCTTCCATTTTTCTATTCCTGTTTTCCCTTTCCTGCTGTCTTTTCCTTTCCTGGGTTCACTGTTAGAGGCGCCACTTGCCCAGGATGGGGAAGGGGCAGGAGGAGTGATCTGGCTGAGGTCTCAGGCAACAGAGATGCTGACTTCCGGTTCTCCTGTCTCCCCCAGGACCTTGGAACCCTTCCCCCCATGGTGCCGCACATCAGAGGCTATTTTGTTGAGTTCCTCAGACTTTCTGACTCTGTGAGCCTCTTCGATCTGAACAATAGGCTTTTCTTCTCCCTGACAGGTGCTATTAAATTCAGTTTCTAGAAAGTACTTCTACCCCTGCCTAAACGAATTTAACAAACATTTTTAAGGACCTGAGCGATAGGTGGCCATCTCCCCGTGATATGCAGGGAGTGTTAAGTCCGCAGAGACCTGCTCCCAGCACCACTGAAGACAGACGACCCTGCTGTGAGTCCTGTTGGTCTTTGTTGGTGCCACCAATTCTTCTACCTACTGCTCACTTATACAAAAGATCTCTATCTTAAAGGGTTAATAGAAAAAGAAACTGAGGGACACCTGGGTGGCTCAGTCAGTTAAGTGCCCTCCTCTTGATTTTGGCTCAGGTCATGACCTCAGGGTCGTGAGATCAGATCTTATGTTAGTTAGGCACCGAGCTGGGTGTGGTGCCTGCTTGGGATTCTCTGCCTCTCCCTCTCCCTCTGCCCTTCACCCTCTGGTCATGCTGTCTCTCTCAAAAAAATAAAAAATAAATAAAATAAAGATTTTTTTAAAAAGATCAAAACAAACTGAGGGCAGACCCCTCCTATTTGGATTGGTGGAGTTATTTTAAGTTTCATTCCAATCTCCTGATAGTGACCAACCCCTGCGTTTTATGGAATATAGGCTATTTATGGGAGTTGTGAAGTAGGCCACTGTGTAGACAGGCCTCAGCTCCTGTGACATCATGGAATAGCATGAACTTTGAACCAGGTTTTGGATGCTGTCACTTACCACCTTCGTGCCAGGAGCATCTTGAGGTCAGCACATTCCCCTAAAGGGACTGCATAGATCCAGAGCAGCAGGGAACTGCACAGAACAGGATGCAGAAGAAACCAGAAGTAGAACCATGAAAAGACGGGACAATCCGGTGAAAACGATGGACATGTATTTAGCCACCCAGGATCAGGGTGATGTCCAGAGTAAAAGAGTCTGTGGCTAGGAGTACGCAGTGGACTTGGTGGATAAGAGGTTTACGTGTGCATTGCAGGTCATTGTTACCTGAACTAGGATAGTCTGTGACCTGGCTTGTGAATTCAGTCATTTGAGAAGTAGTTCAAGTGATCTTATAAAACCAACTTGAAGAATCAGTTCCCCTCACTTTTATGAGGAGAAGACAATAACAAGTGGCTCTCAGAAAACAGCTGGAAAAAAAAAAAAAGAAAAGATAACAGCTGGAGCCTGGATACACACTGCCATCGTGCCCCGACAAAGCTGAACAGAGTGTCTGCTACTTTGGCACCCCAGTCCTGCATGAGACCCCCAGGACACCACAACATTCTATGATGGGATCAGGGTCTTCAAGGTCCACACCATCCCTATTCCTCTTGCACCTGAACTCTTCTGGTCCCAAGCTTCTCAGAAGGCTTCCCTTCAAAGTCACCGGGGGAATGGTCCCCTGAGTCCACACAAAGCACTACTGGAATGCCAGGCGCTGCAGCCTCTCAGGCGGGGAGCCTGCTTCTCCCTCTCCCTCCCGTCTCCTCTACCCCCCACTCCTGTGTGCAGATACTCTCCCTCTCAAATAAATAAGATCTTAAAAAAAAAGAAAAAAGACTGGAGGACTCTATTTCAGGGTGGTCTTGGGAGTTAGCCTTTTGAGTTCTCAAACATATTTAATGGGAATATGGGAGGGGAACAGTCGATGAGCATTAAGCACAAACTCAGTATCCATTGCTGTTCCCCAAAATTAGTACCATAATAACTTGTAAGTTATTTTAACAACCAAGAAGGATCACAGTTCTCAATCTACATATCTCAGTCCTTCTTTGTTGCAGGGAGGAGATCATTGGGCCACAACAGGTTAGAGTTAGATATAAGCAGATGCCCATATCTTTAGGTCCAGAACACCAACTAGGGACCCAGAGCCTTAGGGGTCCTTGAACCTGAAGAAAGGAATAAGAGAAACTGGGAGGCTCCGTGGTTTCTGCTTATACCAGAAGCTGTGGCTCAGGGTGCAAGTGAGTGTGGCAAGTCGATCCCAGGGCTTTGGAGGGCAGCTGAGAGAGCAGACACACAGATCACTGGGCTGGGCCAGGTTCCACCTGCTCTGGGGTCTGAGTCCGAGGGGGCCGACCCATCTCTGAGGACTGTCCCTAAACTCAGTTCAGTGACAGGGCAACTATTTCCTGTTGAGGGAAAGAAGCTTAAGTTGACTTGCATCTAACTTGGGTTTACAACCTCCAGATGACATTAATTCATTCAAGCATATATTGAGTTCCTGCTATGTGTCCAGCTCTGTTCTAGAAGTTAGGGATATGGCAGTGAACAAACATCAGAGAACCTGCCATTCTAATGGAGGAAGGCAGACAATCTAGGAGGAAGTAAGATAATTTTAGGTAGTGATAACTGCTACCAGAAAACAAAACACATAATAGGGGAGAGATTTGGGGAGGAAGAACTCTGGTTAGGGAGATTCCCTAACTCTGGTTAGGGAAGTGATTTCCAATGGACCACCTGTGAGCAAGAATTTGTTCTCATTGCTAGGACAATAAGGGGATAGAATAGCCCCTTCTAGGAGAGGTATGTCTCTAATTATATATACACAATTGATAATATGATTTAAAGATTACTTATTTGGTTAGTTTGGTTCATTTTAATAATTTCCAAGAGCCTCAGTAATTTTCCATAGACTGACTAAGTTGAATTTCTGGACTGCAAGTGTTGAAAGTCAGACTCCAGAATGGAGTACCCATCCCAAAGTGCTGCCGATGGACTCCTGACCAGAACATTGTCCAGCAACTAGGATGGCCCTATTACCTATTACAACATCATCCTGACCCACAATTTCACAAATGGTGAGTTAAAATTTGAACTGTGAGTACTTCTGTATTCCTAGTCTTAACCCTTTATTAATTTATAATCACAAAGTTGGAGATATTCTCACTTGTGTGCTATATGATCTTGAAGTACAGGAATTGAATAAAACGGTTGGAAAACCTATACATAGGACCCAGATATGCACAATTAATAACTTAATTGTTTTATTTGTATTAATATAATTTAATATTAAATAGTAATGATTCAATACTAATGGCGATCATATAATGACTACTTACTCCATGGCAGGCAGGAGGCTAAGGAAACAATGTGCCTCAGCACATCTAATCCTCAGAACTGCCCTTTGAGTTCAGTAGCATCCCCAGGGTGAAAAGAGTATGCAATGTTAAGAACCCCTAGCTCCAATTACTAGCTGCATGACCTCAAGCAGAGCATTCCTCAGCTCTGAAATGGGAATTAAGATGCTATATACCACATAAATTGTATGTGTGTGAAGATTAAATGAGATAATGGTTATAAACTAATATTGAACGTGCTTAATGGGAGCTTTTAGAGTTACTGTTGTAAGTCTAAAATGTTCTGTACTGAGTAGAAATTTGGTAGTCATTCAGTTCCATTTTCTTTTTGCTCTCCATGTTTTTATATGACCAATCTGGAAGGCTTCTGGCTGAATGTATGCCTGCTTACAATTTATCACAAAAAGAGCCTCGTGTGCACTTCCAGCCATTCCCCCAATCCCTGAAGCCGAAGGGAAGTAAGTATACGTAAGCCAGCTGGAAGGACTGTGTGAGCTAATGAGAATGTTTATAGCAGTGTGTGAAGAGTGAAACCAATAACATTTTGCTGTTTTTTCTTTAAGGTTTGTTTGGAGCATATATATCTGTTTTAAAAAGATTATTTATTTATCTATCTATTTATCTATCAATCAGAAAAAGAATAGTAGGGGGAGCAGCAGGCAGGCCCAACACGGGACTTGATCCCAGGACCCTGGCATAATGACCTGAGCCAAAGGCAAACATTTTAATTGACAGCTTCCCAGATGCCCCTGGAGCATATATATCTTAATAGATTCAAACACACTACAGAGAGAAAAAATTTTTTTGCTACACATAACTTTATTTTTCCTTTGGGTTAAGAAGCTTTATTACAAATTTGACAGCATGACCAAAACAAATAACACATGGATAATTACCATAAAGCTTTATGGATCTAAAAATATTTGCCATGAAAAATAAGTCACTGTGTATCTCTCGTTTTAAGAATCACAATGAGGAGCACCTGGGTGTCTCGGTTGAGCATCCAACTCTTGATTTTGACTCAGAGCATGATCTCAGGGTCATGAGGTCAAATCCCACATCAGGCTCCACATTCAGTGCAGAGACTGCTTGTCCCTCTCCCTCCTCAACTTGTGTTCTCTCTCTCTAAAAGAAATAAGTAAACTCTTTAAAAAAGAAAAAATCATAATGATACCACAATTTAGATTTATTGCCCACCTTTACAATTAAATATTAAAACCTTTTGGGGGATCCATGGGTGGCACAGCGGTTTGGCGCCTGCCTTTGGCCCAGGGCGCGATCCTGGAGACCCGGGATCGAATCCCACATCGGGCTCCCGGTGCATGGAGCCTGCTTCTCCCTCTGCCTGTGTCTCTGCCTCTCTCTCTCTCTCTCTCTCTCTCTCTCTCTCTCTGTGTGTGTCTCTCTCATGAATAAATAAATAAGATCTTAAAAAATATATATCCAGCAATTTTACTTCTGGGTATATACCCCAAAGAATTGAAAGGAGGGTCTTGAAGAATTTGTACAGCTGTATTCATAAGCACATTTATTCACAATAGTTAAGAGGCGGAAGGAACTCAAGTGTCCATCAATGGATGAACGGATAAACACGATGTAATATGTAAGTACAGCAGAATTTTATTTCAGTCTTTAAAAGGAAGGTAATTCCTAACACATTGTAAGCATGGATGAACCTTGGGGACATTATGCTAAATGAAATAAGCTAGTCACTGAAGGACAAATACTGTATGATTCCACTTGTATGGATCCACTTATACCCCTTGAGTTGGAGCAAGGTTATTTTAAACTGAAGTCATTTATGACACAGCAAATGCAGAAGCCTTTCTGGGTCTCATGTATCTGACTAAAGGCTTATCCTTCTGAGAGAGAAGCTGCCATAAATCCCTCTTTGGGGTAGTTTCACTCTCAGCCTGGACCACTTGCATCTGAGAAGTGGCAAACATGACAATATCATACTTTCCATTTGTTTTCCTAAAAGCTCCTTAGTCTTTTCCAGAGAAGCTCTTTCTTTGCTTTCCATCGCTTTCCCCTGTTCAGTTGGTATATAAACGTCTATCTCCAGCTCTTTAGGGAGCCTCTTCATCTGAATGCTCCTGCGTGAGTGTGTAAATTAATCTTGTCTTTTCTCCTGTAAATCTGTCAGTTAATTTTTTTTAATTTTTTTATTTATTTATGATAGGCACACAGTGAGAGAGAGAGAGGCAGAGACACAGGCAGAGGGAGAAGCAGGCTCCATGCACCGGGAGCCTGACGTGGGATTCGATCCCGGGTCTCCAGGATCGCGCCCTGGGCCAAAGGCAGGCGCCAAACCGCTGCGCCACCCAGGGATCCCAAATCTGCCAGTTAATTAATAGTCTCTAGATCACTGCATCTGAATTGGTAGGAAGTGTTTCCTCCTAGCACACTTACAAAGATACGTAGAGCGGTCCAATTTATAAAGACAGAAAGTTGAAGGGTGGTTTCCCAGGAGCTTAGGTGATAGAGGAATGGAGGGTTATTATTTACTGGGTACAATTTCAATTTAGTAGGATGAAAGAGTTCTGGGGATGGATGGTGGTGATGGGTGCACAATAATGTGCTTAATGCCACTGACCCGCATATTTTAAAAAATGGTTAAGATGGCAATTTTATGTATATTTTACATAAATATACATAATATAAATATATTTTTACAATAAAAATAGATTATTTAAAAATGATAAAATCATGACTCATGCAGATACAAAAACGAACAAGTGTTAAAGATTTATTTAACCGGCTAGTGAGGAGAAGTCAATTGAATAGGACAGAATGTACATGTCCAGAGACAAGAATTATTTTGCATTGCTATCACTTGTCTTCTGAAGTAGCTTAAAAACCATGAAAGACTAGGAAATAGTGAAGACTAGACTGAACAAGTAAGATATGAGCAATGCATAGTTTTTCACGGAAGTATCCTCTTTCCACCTATCACAGGATAGGGTCTGTCATTCAGCCAGCTCATTCACCCCAGACCACACTAGATTCAAGTCAAAGTCCAACACAGATCAAAATTGACAGAGCTATTTCACTAAAAAAAAAAATCCCAAACACAAATTCACAAAACGGTCTCTAAAAGAAAATTACAGACGAATCTCATTGATAAATACTGGTGCAATGGCATTGATAGTCATAATAGCATGTGACTAAGTGAGAAATACTAGAAATGCAAGGATAGTCCAATATGAGGAAATCTTTTAATAAAACCCACCATATTGGGGATCTCTGGGTGGCTCAGCAGTTTAGCGCCTGCCTTCGGCCCAGGGCTTGATCCTGGAGACCCAGGATCGAACCCGTATCGGGCTCCCTGCATGGAGCCTGCTTCTCCCTCCGCCTGTCACTCTCTCTCTCTCTCTCTCTCTCTCTCTCTCTCTCTCTCTCTGACATGAATAAATAAAGTCTTTAAAAAAGACAAAACCAAACCTCACCATATTGACACAAAAGAGAGGAAGAGATCCCACATGATCATCTCCATAAAGGAGAAAAAGATGTAAAGGAAGCATATACTCAATAACCTGAAATTTGGATAAAGGCATTTAACAAAATCTATTTCTGGGTTATTTATAGTTTGAAATTCAAAATAACTGTCAATAAGAGACTTCTGACGGAATATCAGTATTTAAAATGATAATCTATTTTTAATAAAATGAGATAATTTAGACAGGCTATTGATTTTTTTTTAAACATAAAAATTTTCCTGTAGGGACACCCGGATGGCTCAGGAGTGGAGTGTCTTCTGCCTTCGGGTCACGGCATGATCCCGGGGTCAGAGATGGAGTCCCACATTGGGTTCCTTACAGGAAGCCTGCTTCTCCCTCTGCCTATGTCTCTGCCTCTCTGTGTATGTGTCTCTCAAGAATAAATAAAGTAAAAAATATTATTATTATTATTATTATTTTTTACCATGTAAGTGACTTTAGCACTCCTAAGACTCAGATGCTTGGTGGAGATGGGCACTTGGGACAAGGGCAAGAGCTGGCTGGTTGCTGGCTTGCTGCAAGACCAACTGGCCATCATCACCAGAGGGGACACAGGTATCAGAAAGGCCATCATGACCAAGATCTTGCAGCTGGGGTGTAATGTGGTCATTGCGTCACGTAACTTTGATTGACTAAAATCTACTGCAGATGAACTGAGCCCACCAGGCTCAGGTCACTCCCATAAAATGCAACATCTGCAAAGAAAAGGCGGTGAACAATTTGGTCAAATCCACCTTAGATATTTATGGTAAGATCAATTTTTTGTAAACAATGGAGGAGGTCAGTTCAGGTCTCCTGCAAAACACATCAGTGCAAAGGGATGGCATGCTGTGATCGAAACCAAATTGATGAGCACCTTCTACATGTGGAGAGCAGTTTACAACTCCTGGATGAAAGAGCATGGAGGATCCATTCTGAATAATATTATCCTTGTTTAAAATGGATTTCCAGGACTTGTGTATAGTGCAGCTGCCAGAGCAGGTGTTTACAATCTCACCAAATCCTTGGCTGTAGAATAGGCCAGAACGGAGTAAGGAGCAACTGTGTTGCCCCTGGCGTCATTTATTCCCTGACTGCTATTGACAACTATGGCTCTTTGGCAAAAGACGTATTTGGACGGTTAAGAAAATTCCAGCGAAGCAAATTGGAGTTCCTGAGAGATCTCCCTATTGGTCTGCTTCCTGCTGTCTCCTGTAGCTTCTCTTATCACTGGAAAATTGGTGGATGGGGATGGGGCCAGTCTTTGTATATGGGAGTATTTGATATACAACTGGCCTTAGCGAGCGGGGGATATTTCTGTTGTCAAAAGGATGAGGGAGTCTTTCAGGAATAAAGCCAAGCTATGGAAACTACATATGTTTTTTATCCCCAAATGTCTTAGTATCTCCAGAATGCCCTTTGGTACTTTAGAGTTATAATAATTTGTACGGAAAAATCACTTTCTGCCTTTTGAATGTTATCAGTTATGCCCAAGCAGAAACTATTCCTGAAATAAATGCATTCTTAAGCCCCAACCAATGTTGTTTAGCCTGTGTTTAAAGACTTTTTTATGAATGAAATTAACATACTTTATTTATTATTTTTTAAAGACTTTATTTATTTATTCATGAGAGACACACAGAGAGAGAGGCAGAGACACAGGCAGAGGGAGAGGGAGAAGCAGGCTCCATGCCGGGAGCCCAATGTGGGACTCGAACCAAGGATTCCAGGATCACGCCCTGGGCCGAAGGCAGGCACTCAACGGCTGAGCCACCCAGGTGTCCCTCTAGAAAATTATTTTTTCACGCTATACGTCCACCTACCAAAAAGTCCTATTCATTGTGCATCATGGATACATCAGGGATTGGCATCTCAGTAATCAGTATGGGCCTTACCCTCACTGGGTGTTTTATTGGTAGTGGATTTTTTTCTTTCCTATGTGATGCATCTTACAAATTCTTTTTTTTTTTTAAAGATTTTATTTATTTATTCATAGACACAGAGAGAGAGGCAGAGACACAGGCAGAGGGAGAGGGAGAAGCAGGCTCCATGCAGGGTGCCCGACGCGGGACTCGATCCCGGGCTTCCAGGATCACACCCCAGGCTGCAGGCGGCGCCAAACCGCTGCGCCACCGGGGCTGCCCGCATCTTACAAATTCATCTCTCTCAAAGCTATCCGATGTTTGTGAAGAGAGGAGCATTTTATTTTAAAGATTTTATTTATTCATGAGAGAGACGGGGTGGGGGGGGGAGAGAGAGAGGCAGAGACACAGGCAGAGGGAGAAGCAGGCTCCATGCAGGGAGCCCGACGTGGGACTCGATCCGGGGAATCCGGGATCATGCCCTGGGCCCAAGGCAGGCGCTCAACCCCTGAGCCACCCAGGTGCCCCTGAGACAGGGAAGCATTGCGGAGGGTTTGTTGCTGCTGGATTTGTGGGAAAGCTCTGAGAGTGGAGGTTGGAGGACGAAGAGTTAGCTGCCAGATTCTCCTGCTGCCTAAACCTTAACTGTGACAGGCAGTTTCCCTCACTTTGCTGAGCCACCTTTCACTGGAATCTTCTCCAAAGAAGCTCGTCTTTTTGTCTTAGCTATCTGTAGTCAACAATCTGGATACTGAAGACTAGATCCTTCTTTTTTTTAAGATTTTATTTATTTATTCATGATAGAGAGAGAGGCAGAGACACAGGCAGAGGGAGAAGCATGCTCTATGCAGGGAGCCCGATGCGGGACCCGATCCTGGGACTCCAGGATGGCGCCCTGGGCTGAAGGTAGGCGCCAAACCCCTGAGCCATGCAGGGATCCCCTGAAGACTAGATCCTTCAATAATACAGTGAGCTCTTGGGAGAGCTTCCTTTATTTATGTTCATCAGTTGGTTTTTGTTCTTGGGTCAATATTACTTTATGCAAATATCTGGTAAAGTTAGTATCTTTTAGCATTCTCTTGTTTTGTTGTTTCTTCTAGATTAAAGTTATAATTATTTAGACAGATTACCAAAAATATTCTGATTATAACAATAAGTTAAGAATTTATATCTTTTCAATATTTGCTTTCTGCCCATTGACAAGTCTTTAGTTTTGTTAATTTTATTCCATTACATCAATAATTTGCTATTCTTAATTTTATTTCACATATTTATTATTAATGTCATCCCTAGTGATAGCCTGGTTAGGGTGTGGTTTCTTTCATGTGTCTAAGTTACTTTGCCATTGTACATTTACTATTCAGTTCTTGCTGGATATACTCAACATTCCCATCCAGTCACATCAATAAAAATATTCTTATTATATTAGCCTTTAAAAAATTTTTTTCTTTTAGCTTTCTATTGGTAAAAAAGGTAGAATCATGACTCTCATATAGAGTTATAAAGTGAATATGTGAGGCAGATGTTCTAGCCAATTCAAAAGAAGAATCCAAACAGTGCAGTTATATGACATAAAGGGATGGTGAGATGAATTATGAATAAAGATAAAACTGCTTTTCCACAGGTGGAAATTAGCGGAAAGTCACTACCAGGCTAGATAGAATTATATATCTATCAGTTACCTACAACATACAAGGAGTTACAAAATCGCACAAAGATAATGAACAGGAATCTGAGCTGATAATCTAGAATCTGATAATCTAAAAGGGTATACATTATAAAGGATGCATAGTTTTCCACTGAAATACATGGGTTTTTTTCTATCTCTTTTTCTTTTAATTGCTATTGAGAGCACCAGCATTACATGTCATATTGCATTGGCCACAGCTTTCCCAATGTTGATAGTGTGTATGCTTGTCCTAATTCAAACATCAACAAAATACTGATAGTGCTGCTCGTTCTGTCTTTGTTTCTCTTGGTTCTCATGATATGATCCGTGTCCATAGGTATAGTCACTTTGCCATTTCTAATTCTGATTAGTTCTTTTTCTCTTCTTTACAGTCTGCCTATTTTTCTCCTAATGCTGTTTTTCTGCTAATTATTTTATCTTCAAGTGCTCGTAATTATGCCCTTTCTTCTGCTGCCTTTGTGGTTGATTTTATTCTTATTAAATGAATTGTAGAGTTTATATGTTCGGTGTTCTTTAGTAATTGAAGAATCTGACTATGAATTTGCCTCTAACTAAAAACTTTACTTTACAGCAATGTCCACAATAGCCAAACTGTGGCAGGAGCCTCGGTGTCCATCGACAGACGAATGGATAAAGAAGACGTGGTCTATGTATACAATGGAATATTACTCAGCCATTAGAAACAATGAATACTCACCATTTGCTTCAACATGAATAGAACTGGAGGGTATTACACTGAGTGAAGTAAGTCATTTGGAGAAGGACAAACGTTATATGGTTTCATTCATTCGGGAAATATAAAAAATAGTGAAAGGGATTATAGGGGAAAGGAGAGAAAATGAGTGGGAAATATCATAGAGGGTGACAGCACATGAGAGACACCTAACTCTGGGAAACAAACAAGGGGTAGTGGAAGGGGTGGGGGGACGGGGGGACTGGGTGATGGGCACAGAGGGGGGCGCTTGACGGGATGAGCACTGGATGTTATACTATATGTTGGCAAATTGAACTCCAATTACAAAATATACAAAACAAATAACTTTGCTTTAGTCTCAAGAACTTTGATGTGTCCCTCGTGCCAAAAGGGAAAGAACACTTTCTTCCCCTGCTTTTCTTTCCAGCATTTCCTTTTGAAAATTTGTGATCCTAATCTTCTTTGTTCTTTTCACACATATGTAATCTTTTAAAAAGCTGAACAAGCCTTTTGCCAGTTTTGCATTCTAGGTGTGTCTTTCTGGAGCCACCTCTGTGAAAGGTGAACACAGAGGAGTGTGGGGTTCTGTCTCCCTAACTCTGTGGAAGTTTTGTCCAAGCACTTGGCTCCAAGTTTTAATTTTTCCTTTGGACTAAGACAGTTGTATGTATGTAATGGATTGTTTCTGCCTAGCTATCTAAAAGGGTGAGATTTCTTTATCATTCCAATTTCTTTAGCTGAATGCCTGTGATATGCATCATGGTCTGGTTTAATGCTTAATAACAAAACTTTCATTCTTGTCTACATTTTGTGAAGGGGTTGTACTGGGTTGACAGGAGATTTTTTTTTAAAGAGTTATTTATTTATGATAGACAGAGAGAGAGAGAGAGGCAGAGACACAGGAGGAGGGAGAAGCAGGCTCCATGCTGGGAGCCTGACGTGGGACTCGATCCCGGGACTCCAGGATCCCGCCCTGGGCCAAAGGCAGGTGCTAAACCGCTGAGCCACCCAGGGATCCCCTGACAGGAGATTTTATTTAATTATTTCTTCCCCCCCAAAAAAAAATTTTATTTCTCCCAACAGTGTACTTTTTTAATTACTTTATTTATTTATTTATTTATTTATTTATTTATTTATTTATTTATTTATGAGAGCCCAAGAGGGTGGTGGGGAGGGGCAGAAGAAGAGGGAAAGAGGGTCTCAAGCAAACTATATGCAGAGCGCAGAGCCTGGAGCCCTCTGCAGGGCTCAATCCCACAACCCCTGGGAGAAACCAAGAGTTGGACGCTCAACTGACTGCACCACCATGCAGCCCCCCAGCAGTGTCCTTTTGCTGTCTTAACAATCTGTGTGTTATGGTTGTTATTATCTAAAACTTATAAGAAAGTTAAAAGTCAATTTAAGTGATTGTCACGTTATGTATACTCTGGTCCAAAACTTTGAAATCTTTTAAAGACATCTTGAGAAACATTTGTTGCTTTTATTTATTTATTTATTTTGTTGTTGTTGTTGTTGTTGTTGTTGTTGTTGCTTTTATTAAGGACCATCTAGTACACTTGTGATTGGGACCTTATAATCATGACGATTACATTTTTCAAATGGTTGTTACTGATACATACTAGCACCACTGATGTCTATATGTCAATCTTATGTGACACAACCTGGCTGAACTCTATTATTCTGTAGGTTTGTCTAGGATTGTCTTGGATTTCCTGTGTAAAGAGTCATATGATCTACATTTATTAGCACTTTTGTTTCTTCTTTTCCTGTTCTCATACAACCTTTTTCCTTGTAAAAGTGTGACAGGATGTCCAGTACAGTGTTGAATAGAAGCGGCGATATGACATCTGAGTTAGTCCAGGCCCCACAGGAACCAGATGCTAAGATAGGAAAATGTGCAAGGATTTTACTAGGGGAGTTGTCTATGAAGGAAAATGAGGAAGGAGCCAAGGAAGGCTTGGAGAGCTACAGATGGACATAGGCGATGAGGCAATTAGGGAGGCAAGGTGAGGTGGAAGTGTGCCAGATCCACCAGGCACTCTCAAGCAGGTTCAGCAAAGTCCTTGGCAAGTCCTCAAACCAAAGTGTCTCCCAGGAGCTAGTCTGTTGCACGCAGTCCTTGGTGCAGAGCAACACATGTGAGGTGTGGCCCTTGCTCCAGGCTGCCAGGGATTCTTGTGGGCAACAGGGTGGGCCCTGGATCAGTGACACTCCCTGAATTGGACGTGCAGGGTGCATCAGGTGTGCAGGATGTGAATGGTGGCTCTTATTTGACTTTAAAGGCAGTGTATATAGAACACCACTACTAAATATCAGGTTCAGGAATTTTCTTCCTATCCCTTACTTGATTTTCCTGTCGCCATTGACACAGTTAAATAATTAATGACATTAACCCTTCTTGCATTCCTGATATCAATCATACATGATCATCTTTTTAAGAGAACGATTTGTCAGTGTTTCATTGTTTAGGACTTTTACATCCAGCTTCAAAAGTGAGGGGATCCCTGGGTGGCTCAGCGGTTTGGCAACTGCCTTTGGCCCAGGGCGTGATCCTGGAGTCCTGGGATTGAGTCCCGTATCGGGCTCCTGGCATGGAGCCTACTTCTGCGCCTCTCTCTCTCTCTCTCTGTCTCTCTGTCTCTCATGAATGAATGAATGAATGAATGAATGAATGAATGAATAAATAAATATCTTTATAAAAAAGTGAGATTGGCCAATAATTGCCAATATTCACTGTTCCTTAAAAAGGGACATATTATATTTCTCAGTTTTCTTGCCAACGCCATAATAGCATCATAGGAGTGGATTTCATAGCTTGGTGAGATTACGAATGAATGTTTCCTGTCTCTGACTTCTATAGATTCTAGTTTTGTACTGTCCAAAAATGTAGCATGTAGCTACATGTAGCTATTAATTGAAATTAATTGAAATTAAATAAAACTAAAAATTGAGTTAGTCCCATGAGCCACATTTCAAGTGGTCTGTTGTCACATGTGTCTCATGGCTTTCACATCAGACAGCACAGGTCTAGAAAATCCTGTCACAGCACAAAGATCTGCTCTGTAGCCTGGGTGGCCTTGGAGGGTAATGGGATGGGGCTACACTTCCCTAGGAAGTGTAGGAAGAAAGCCTAGGAAGCCTAGGAAGAAAGGAGGGTTTAGGCCGTGGAAAGAATATAAGTGACCTGAAATTAACCTGATGCTTCATGAGTGAAGAAAGAAAACCTCCGGTTAAGGACCATCCTGCTAAAAGATAAAAGGGTCAACCAGGAAATTAAGGAAGAATTAAAAAGATTCATGGAAACTAATGAGAATGAAGATACAACCGTTCAAAATCTTTGGGATGCAGCAAAAGCAGTCCTAAGGGGGAAATACATCGCAATACAAGCATCCATTCAAAAACTGGAAAGAACTCAAATACAAAAGCTAACCTTACACATAAAGGAGCTAGAGAAAAACAGCAAATAGATCCTACACCCAAGAGAAGAAGGGAGTTAATAAAGATTCGAGCAGAACTCAACGAAATCGAGACCAGAAGAACTGTGGAACAGATCAACAGAACCAGGAGTTGGTTCTTTGAAAGAATTAATAAGATAGATAAACCATTAGCCAGCCTTATTAAAAAGAAGAGAGAGAAGACTCAAATTAATAAAATCATGAATGAGAAAGGAGAGATCACTACCAACACCAAGGAAATACAAACGATTTTAAAAACATATTATGAACAGCTATACGCCAATAAATTAGGCAATCTAGAAGAAATGGACGCATTCCTGGAAAGCCACAAACTACCAAAACTGGAACAGGAAGAAATAGAAAACCTGAACAGGCCAATAACCAGGGAGGAAATTGAAGCAGTCATCAAAAACCTCCCAAGACACAAGAGTCCAGGGCCAGATGGCTTCCCAGGGGAATTTTATCAAACGTTTAAAGAAGAAACCATACCTATTCTCCTAAAGCTGTTTGGAAAGATAGAAAGAGATGGAGTACTTCCAAATTCGTTCTATGAAGCCAGCATCACCTTAATTCCAAAACCAGACAAAGACCCCACCAAAAAGGAGAATTACAGACCAATATCCCTGATGAACATGGATGCAAAAATTCTCAACAAGATACTGGCCAATAGGATCCAACAGTACATTAAAAAAATTATTCACCATGACCAAGTAGGATTTATCCCTGGGACACAAGGCTGGTTCAACACCCGTAAAACAATCAATGTGATTCATCATATCAGCAAGAGAAAAACCAAGAACCATATGATCCTCTCATTGGATGCAGAGAAAGCATTTGACAAAATACAGCATCCATTCCTGATCAAAACTCTTCAGAGTGTAGGGATAGAGGGAACATTCCTCGACATCTTAAAAGCCATCTATGAAAAGCCCACCGCAAATATCATTCTCAATGGGGAAACACTGGGAGCCTTTCCCCTAAGATCAGGAACAAGACAGGGATGTCCACTCTCACCACTGCTGTTCAACATAGTACTGGAAGTCCTAGCCTCAGCAATCAGACAACAAAAAGACATTAAAGGCATTCAAATTGGCAAAGAAGAAGTCAAACTCTCCCTCTTCGCCGATGACATGATACTCTACATAGAAAACCCAAAAGTCTCCACCCCAAGATTGCTAGAACTCATACAGCAATTCGGTAGCGTGGCAGGATACACAATCAATGCCCAGAAATCAGTGGTATTTCTAGACACTAACAATGAGACTGAAGAAAGAGAAATTAAGGAGTCAATCCCATTTACAATTGCACCCAAAAGCATAAGATACCTAGGAATAAACCTAACCAAAGATGTAAAGGATCTATACCCTCAAAACTATAGAACACTTCTGAAAGAAATTGAGGAAGACACAAAGAGATGGAAAAATATTCCATGCTCATGGATTGGCAGAATTAATATTGTGAAAATGTCAATGTTACCCAGGGCAATATACACGTTTAATGCAATCCCTATCAAAATACCATGGACTTTCTTCAGAGAGTTAGAACAAATTATTTTAAGATTTGTGTGGAATCAGAAAAGACCCCGAATAGCCAGGGGAATTTTAAAAAAGAAAACCATATCTGGGGGCATCACAATGCCAGATTTCAGGTTGTACTACAAAGCTGTGGTCATCAAGACAGTGTGGTACTGGCACAAAAACAGACACATAGATCAGTGGAACAGAATAGAGAATCCAGAAGTGGACCCTGAACTTTATGGGCAACTAATATTCGATAAAGGAGGAAAGACTATCCACTGGAAGAAAGACAGTCTCTTCAATAAATGGTGCTGGGAAAATTGGACATCCACATGCAGAAGAATGAAACTAGACCACTCTCTTTCACCATACACAAAGATAAACTCAAAATGGATGAGAGATCTAAATGTGAGACATGATTCCATCAAAATCCTAGAGAAGAACACAGGCAACACCCTTTTTGAACTCGGCCATAGTAACTTCTTGCAAGATACATCCACGAAGGCAAAAGAAACAAAAGCAAAAATGAACTATTGGGACTTCATCAAGATCAGAAGCTTTTGCACAGCAAAGGATACAGTCAACAAAACTCAAAGACAACCTACAGAATGGGAGAAGATATTTGCAAATGACATATCAGATAAAGGGCTAGTTTCCAAGATCTATAAAGAACTTATTAAACTCAACACCAAAGAAACAAACAATCCAATCATGAAATGGGCAAAAGACATGAACAGAAATCTCACAGAGGAAGACATAGACATGGCCAACATGCACATGAGAAAATGCTCTGCATCACTTGCCATCAGGGAAATACAAATCAAAACCACAATGAGATACCACCTCACACCAGTGAGAATGGGGAAAATTAACAAGGCAGGAAACAACAAATGTTGGAGAGGATGTGGAGAAAAGGGAACCCTCATACACTGTTGGTGGGAATGTGAACTGGTGCAGCCACTCTGGAAAACTGTGTGGAGGTTCCTCAAAGAGCTAAAAATAGACCTGCCCTACGACCCAGCAATTGCACTGCTGGGGATTTACCCCAAAGATACAGATGCAGTGAAACGCCGGGACACCTGCACCCCGATGTTTATAGCAGCAATGGCCACGATAGCCAAACTGTGGAAGGAGCCTCGGTGTCCAACGAAAGATGAATGGATAAAGAAGATGTGGTTTATGTATACAATGGAATATTACTCAGCTATTAGAAATGACAAATACCCACCATTTGCTTCAACGTGGATGGAACTGGAGGGTATTATGCTGAGTGAAGTAAGCCAGTCGGAGAAGGACAAACATTATATGTTCTCATTCATTTGGGGAATATAAATAATAGTGAAAAGGAATATAAGGGAAGGGGGAAGAAATGTGTGGGAAATATCAGATAGGGAGACAGAACGTAAAGACTGCTAACTCTGGGAAACGAACTAGGGGTGTTGGAAGGGGAGGTGGGCGGGGGGTGGGAGTGAATGGGTGACGGGCACTGGGGGTTATTCTGTATGTTAGTAAATTGAACACCAATAAAAAATAAATAAATAAATAAAAAAAGAAAGAAAACCTCCATCCTCCGTCACCCTAAGCTCAATCAGTGGGATTGTGGTGAGCTTACAATGTGCAGACTTGCTCTTGTAATGCACTTAAAATATGCCTCAGTTGCCTATTATATGTTGGTCCCTCAGACTACAGCAATGATAAGAGCAGACACCTCTTTTATTTCATGGAGCTTACAGTTTAACAGAGATAGACAACAAGCAATGATACTGTGTGTGTGTGTGTGTGTGTGTGTGTGTGTGTGTTTGAACGAGTGGGTGGTAGGGTAGAAGTGGTAGTACAAGAGCTATGAAGCAGAGTAGGATAGAGTCATCATTAAGGGACGGGAGTGTTATCCTATGTGAGTGTTCAGTGTTCAGGGAAGACTTCTCAAACAAGGGGAAATATAAGCAGAGACTGAAAGAGAATAAAGTGAGGGAGCCAGCCAAGTGGATTTCTAGGAGAAATCTTCCAGGCAGAGAGAAGAGTAAATGTAAAGGCCCTGAGATAGTTCTGGGCCCTGTGCCACCAGTGCCTGGGGTGGGGGGTTGGGGGAGACAGTCACAGAGTCAGGTTTGCAAGACCCAAACTCTGGATGTGGAGTCATGAATGGAGGGTGGAGCGAGGCCTCCAGTTCCTTGGCTAACATCTGTCCTGCGATGGACATGAAGGACTTGGAGCCTCCGTGCTGACTTGGGGGGATGCTGAGGCAACAAGTCTCCTGACTCTTCACCAGGTCCATGGAGATGAGCAATCCTGCACCACCCAAGATCCTGGAACTTGCAGCCCACAGCCTCCTGAGCAATGAGGCTTCACCCATACCTGCCTTGGAAGAGTTCACAGTCAAGTACTTCCCACCACTGCTCATGGCTGCTTTTGCCAAAAGGTGGCGGCTCTGAAGGCACTGGTGCAGGTCTGGTCCTTCCCCTTTCTCCACCTGGGCTCCCTGATTGTACAGTGGCCCAACCAAGACAGCCTGCAAGCTGCGCTTGCCTGCCCTGCCCAGAGGACTTGTCCCAGGTAAGGGGGTTGCTGGACTGAAGTATGGGTGCTGAAAGAGCTCTGAGTTGGAGGTAGAGCTGGGAAGGAAGGGAGGGAGTACTGGAATCTGCTAGGGCTGTGAGTGAGGATCTCTGCGTGAAGTGGTTGATGGTGTAGCTGAAGAGCATTAAGGGGTGTGCTTTTTACCTTCTAGGGATTGTGGTAGAGGTTGTGTGAGGAATAGGGACTGGAAAGTAGGAAGGGAAAAACCCATTAGAGAGGAGAGGACTAGGGGGGCACCTAGGAAGGGCTGATGCTGAGACTGGGGACTTAGACTCCACAGTGGCCCAGGGCTGCTGCTGCTGCTGCTGCTGCTGCTGCTGCTCTGCTTACCCTGGGCCCTGATGGGCTCCCCAGATGTCAGCATCTCCTCACACCGCTCTCATCTCCACAGGAGGTCAGAACTGAGGGTGCTGGATTTGACCTTGGACTCCGAACAGGTCCAAGGTAAAGGCGCCTCTGAGGCCCTGGCCAGGTTCCCTTTTTGGTTACCATTCACAGTGATGCCCCCGGCCAGGGCCAAGCCCAAGCCAGCAGAGTCTGCAAGAACTAGTGGAATTACACATGGATCTTTTCCTATGAAGGCCCCTCAAGTTAGATACATTCCTCTCTGGCCTCCTGAATAAAGTGGAAGGGAGCTGTGGGTCCCTGCCTCTCTGCAGTAGAAAGTTGCATATTAAAGAAATGCCTTTTAATAGCCTTATAGGGATCCTGAAAATCCTGAACCTAGATTTCATTCAGGAGCTGGAGGTGTTTGACTGGTTCTGGGCACTGTCTGAGCAGAGCCTGTTTGCCACCCAGCTGGGCAGGATCTGCAACCAGCAAGGCCTCAAGCTGGCCTGCTACCACTGGGCCTTCTCCTCTGAGCCTGAGCAGCCCTCCAGGTACTTCCTGTCATAGCTCAGCAAGCTGGGTCACCTTCAGAAGCTCTACTCTTACTCCTACCTGTCAGGCAACCTGCATCAAGTGCTCAGGTGAAGGGGTGGGCAGGGTCCTCTAAAAAGTACCCAGGATGCCCCCTCAAGTCAAGTCAGGGCAGAGGGTAAGACAGGAAGTGGTGGCTCTCCTTACTTGCTCATGGCATCGCAGGCAGTCTGGGAACTTGGGCTTCCCCTGTAGCCAGTGGCTGGGATCTCCTTAGGAAGAGAAATTTAATGGGGAAAGATGCATGCAGCGATTTCCTCAACAATACTTTTGGGCTCTGCTGAGTGCCTGGCATTGTGCTGGGCCCTGAGGAAAGAACTAGAGACAACACAGATCAGTCCTGGTATTTGTGCTGCCCTGGAGAGGAGTGTGCACGGCTCCCAGGATGATTATGGGAGGGAAACATCTGCTCTGTGCTGCCTCCCAGAAATTTCTGGGTGGAGGCCTTCTGCACACCCCAGCCAAGCTAAGCTCCCCCAAACCCAAACCTGTATAAAAAACAAGTTTATGCTATGGATTCTTTATGGTCATATAATCTCTTTCCAAACAGCTCCTGTCAGCAGTCCTACCAGGTACTAATGTGGTCTCCATTTCACCAGAGAAACTGTGTCGGGGGTGTTGGAAGAGAACCTAGGAGGTAGGTCTGTTGAGACTGGGCCAATCCTTGGTACACCAAAGGACATACTCCTAAATCTATTGGTAAATGGCAGCCCAGGTGAGGTGCTTGCCGCAGGACTGGCCCCGACAGGGACAGGCAGGTGTTTGCCGGCCCGGCCCTCCCCTGACAGAGCCGCACCCTTTCTCCTCAGTCACCTGCAGGAGCCACTGCACTCCCTGGAGATCCGCTCCTGTACGTGGGCATCACCTACTTGTCTCAGAACTTTTCACACCGCCTCCCTGAAGAAGCTGGATCTGAGTGGTGACAACCTGTCGTACATGGTCCCTGGGCCCTTGGAGACTCTGCTGGAGGAGGTCTCGGGGACACCGCAGCACCTGTACCTGAAGCACTGCCAGCTGAAGGACGCCGACCAGGCTGCAGAAGCTGTTGGAGACCATGCAGTGGAGCTGCCCCTGTGGCTACTGCAGCTCCAGAGGGGCGGTTCGGGGGTGGAGGGGTCTGGAAGCTCGCCTGGGGCCCCAGGCTTCCTGGGGGGTTCTGTGCTCTCCTTCCTTTTTTTTATTTTTATTTTTCATTTTTTATTTTGTGTGTGTGTGTGTGTGTGTGTGTGTTTGTGTGTGTGTGTTTTTTGTGTGTGTGTGGTTTTCTTTTTTTGTGCTCTCCTTCCTCAGCTGCAAGCCTCAGCCCGGTTCCGACACCCATTTGTTCCCGTCTCCTGGGCATGTGACAGAGATTCCAGGAGCCCAGCCCTCGGGGAGCTCTTCTTTTCCTCAGCATGCCCCTCTGGACACTCATTGGTTTTTTTCTTCTGGTCTTTGCTTCTGGGTAGAAGGAAATTGGGGGGATCCCTGGGTGGCTCAGAGGTTTAGCGCCTGCCTTCAGTCCAGGGCGTGATCCTGGAGACCCGGGATCGAGTCCCATGTCGGGCTCCCTGCATGGAGCCTGTTTCTCCCTCTGCCTGTGTTTCTGCCTCTCTCTGTCTGTGTCTCTCATGAATAAATAAACAAAATCTTAAAAAAAAAAGTTTTCTTATCTGTAAACATGGGCTATTATTTATTCGTTTTTTAAACTTATTTTTTAAAGTTTTATAAGTATCCCCATATAGGTTTTCAAAAACTTTTATAGATTTTCACTAGATATCTTATAATTTTTTGGTGTGGTATATAGTTTTTATTATTAAATTTTCTGCTTATTACTGGTATATAGAAATGTGATTGGCTTTCATGTATTGATCGTATAAGTCACCTTGTAAACCTCTCCTGTAATTTCTGTTAATTTTTCAATTGATTTTTCTCAGTATTCTAAGTAGAAGATCATATTATTGGCAAATAATTATGCTTCATTTCTTCCGTTCCAAACCTTATGCTTTTAATCTCTTATTTCTTCTCCTACTAAATTTTACCAAATGCTTTTTCTACCTCTATTGAGATGATAGTATTTTTTTCTTTCATTTATTTTTGACCAAACCTAATTTCATTTACTTCAGCCTATGGGTTTTCTAGTATTAAAATGCATTGCTGGAGTGAATATAACCTGATTATGACATGTCCTTTTAATATTCTGTTGGATTTGGTTTGCTAAATATTAGTTTTGGATTTTGTATATGTCTTTTTTTTTAAAGATTTTATTTATTTATTCATGATAGTCACAGAGAGAGAGAGAGAGAGAGGCAGAGACACAGGCAGAGGGAGAAGCAGGCTCCATGCACCAGGAGCCCGATGTGGGATTCGATCCCGGGTCTCCAGGATCGCGCCCTGGGCCAAAGGCAGGCGCCAAACCGGTGCGCCACCCAGGGATCCCTGTATATGTCTTCATTAGGTGATAACAGCTAATCGACACAGCTGTACTAATCACCCACCATATAGGGGTTTATTAACTCCTCCCTGTAGTTTTATCAATTTCTGTTTTATATATTTTGAGAATATTTTATCATGTGCATAGATGTTTAGAATTATTACATCGTCTTGATAAATTGATCTTCCCCTCCTAGATAGTTCTATTCTAAGGGTCACAAAGCAGTTATTCCTGCATGCCTGGGGGAAGAGGGCCAGAGACTGAATGACTCTCCTCTACCCTGTCCTACCCACGTCTTGAGGATTTGGACTGTTTCTAGTAGGGATCAATCTCAGTACTGGGGTGGGAACTCCACCTGGTTCCTGGAAGCCCAAAGTATTGGGATGGTCCTATTCCCCAAGAGGGGGCCTTGCCTCTTGGCTCCTACCTGATGATCGAAGGCAAGACATCTACCAAAGGAAGCCAGTCAGAAGCCTTTCCCAGACCATAGCTCATGTTGCCCAGGGGGCCCGAATCAGCTTCACTTCTTCCTATGTGTGCCTCAGCTAAGTCTGCCCAGTGAGGGCTCTTCTAGCCTCACATGCCCAAGCTTGGCATCTTCAATTTTCCTGAAATTATACAGAACACATTTTCTGGGGTTCTTGTATTGTGGGGCTCTATCACTAGGCAGAGGCAGAGTTGAGGATTTCAGGTTCTAATGCAGAGTTAGACCAAGGTTAGCACAGCTCTGGCTTCTCCAGAAGCAGCTTCTGAAGAGTATGAGTAGAGGCTTGAGTTTTCCTTCCCTGTCTTATGAGGGACAACATGCCTTGTAAATGTGCTCTCTAGAATTCTGTTTTACCCTGCAACAAATTCCATCCTGGCAAGGAACCCAGCCCCTTCCATGCACTTGGTACGTGCGATCTGGAACATGCTGGGAGGCAAAGCCTCAGCTCTTAGCCACCTGGAAGAGTTCCCCAAGAGCCTCTTCTCACCTCTGATTCTTGCTGCTTTTTCTAGTTGACCAAAGAGGCAGTGAAGGCCATGGTGCAAATCTTACCCTTCCTCAAGATGGAGCTTGTTTCCATAACATTAGGGTTGAAGGCAAGTAGAGAAGGAGAGTCAGAGAGTTAGAGCCATGTGAGAAAGGAGAGGCTGAGATGGTACAAAGCTGATTGGGCCAAGGTTGATCAAGATGAGATTGATTAGTGAGAGCTATATACCTCCTATAGGTGGTAATATGGATGAGTACTAGGGATGGGAATGAGGGAATATCTGAGAGGGAAGAAGGATGGATGAGGTAGAGGAGGGACAGGCTGGCAACAGGGACATAGGCCTAAGGAAAAGGAATCTGGCCCTTGCTCGAGGTCTCCAACCTCTGCTGGGTTTATTGTGTGGGGGTACACTGTCCTAAAAGGCAGCCTCTCAGGCCAACCTCTCCCATCCCCACAGAAGGTCAAAGCTGAAGAATTTGACCTGATTCAAGACTTAGAACAGGATCCCTAGAACACATAATCATCTGTTCCCAAACAACAGCCATAATTGTGCAGTCCAGCCAGTGGCCCAGCCAGAGAGGAGGCGAGCCCAAGGCAGGGGAAGCACAAAGCAATAGAAAAATGCACAGATCTTGTATTGAGCTGTTTATGCAAGATGGATGAGTCATAGGTGCCTGGGTGGCTCAGTCAGTTAAGCATCCAACTCTTAATTTTGGCTTGAGTCATGATCTCAAGGTCGTGAGATCGAGCCCTGCGTTGGGCTCTGTGCTGAGTATGACACCTGCTTGAGATTCTCTCTCTCCCTCTCCCTCCCCACTTGCTCTCACACTCTCTCTCAAATAAGTAAATCTTAAAAAAAAAAAAACAAAAGATGGACAAGTCCTCTATCTCCTAAAAAAGATCAAACTAAGCCTTGGCCCTCTACTCCTCTGCTGCCAGACTGTGTGGTCAAGATAGCATCAGAATCTTCATCAAGATGGTGTTGTGGGTGTTGGACTGGACCCAGACTTCCTCCAGAAGGCAGAGATGCTGGAGCGGGACTTTCACCCTTTTGCTATGAGAAGGCTTTGCCAGGCATGTCACCCGTGACCAAACTGAACAGGGCCACGATTCCACTAGCATCTCTCTGGGAAAAAGGGGGAGGACAAGATCTCAGCAACCTTGTTGTCCACCTTAGGAGTCTGGGCTACTTTGAAGCAAGGATTTTTTTCTCAGGTGAGCAGGGAACAAGTGGAAGTATCCTTTTAGACACAAAGGCCATGAACCCCTTGAATACTCTGAAGTATTCCCCCCGCCAAGCCAGGTGGGGACTATTCAGACACTCATCATAACTGGGAAGTTGCTGTCCTGGACTAGTTGGGGGTAGTAACCCAAGGGGAGGAGAAAGTTATGTCTGAAAAGCAACAGTCCATTCATTATTCTTCCAGTGAACATCTCTTCCAGAGACCATGCTAAGCATGAAGATTTCAGGGGTGCTGGTGGCAGCCTTGCCTTTGTGGAGGATCCAGTCTCCCCAAGGAAGGTGAGGGAACAAATAGCTAAATGGCAGAAGCCCTGCCTTATCAGTAATTGCTTTAAATGTAAATAGATTAGGGATACCTGGGTGGCTCAGTGGTTGGGCAACTGCCTTTGGCTCAGGGCATGATTCTGCAGTTCTGGGATCGAGTCCTACATCGGGCTCCCTGCATGGAGCCTGCTTCTCCCTCTGCCCATGTCTCTGCCTCTCTCTTTGTGTCTCTCATAAATAAAAAAAAATCTTTTAAAAAATGTAAATAGATTAAATTTTCTACAAATGGCAGAGATAGGCAAAATGCATTTAAAAAATTATTCATAGATATGGTTCATTTGAGATATAAAGACTCACGAGATACAGAGACACAGAGTTGAGATAAAAGAGTGGAAAAATATATTCCATACAAATAGTAACCAAAGACTGAAGTAGCTTATGTAGCTCTGCCAATATCAGAAAAAGTGCATATTAAGTCAAAAACAGTCTCGAGGGGATCCCTGGGTGGCGCAGCAGTTTGGCGCCTGCCTTTGGCCCAGGACGCGATCCTGGAGACCCGGGATCGAATCCCACGTCAGGCTCCCGGTGCATGGAGCCTGCTTCTCCCTCTGCCTGTGTCTCTGCCTCTCTCTCTCTCTCTTTCTCTCTCTGTGTGACTATCATAAATAAAAAAAAATTAAAAAAAAACAGTCTCAAGACAAAAGTGGACATTATATCTTGACAACAGAGTCCAAAATGTATGAAACAAACATTGACAGAATTGAAGGGAGAAATAGTTCTACAATAATGGAGACTTAGTTATACCTTTTTCAATAATGAATAAAACATCTAGACAGAAGATCAACAAGGAAATTGAGGACATGAAGAACACTGTAAGCCAATTCAACCTAATAAACATCTATAGAACATGCCACCCAACAACAGAAGAATACTCATTCTTCTCAAGTGCACATGGGACATTCTCCAGGTTGACCATATGTTAGGCCACAAAACAAGTCTTCATAGATTTTCAAAGACTGAGGTCACCCAAAATATCTTTTCTTATCACAAAGGAATGAAGCCATAAGTCAGTAACAAAAAGAAAAATTTACAAGTGTGTGGAAATCAAACACACTCCTAAAAAGTCAGTGGGTCAAAGAAAAAAGCTACAAGCGCAAGGAGAAAATAGTGGAGAGGAATGAAAAAGGAAACACATAATGGCAAAACTTATTTTTTAAAAGATTTTATTTATGCATGAGAGACACAGAGAAGGGCAGAGACACAGGCAGAGGGAGAAGCAGGCTCCATGGAGGAGGCCCGACTCAGGACTCGATCTCAGAATTCCAGGATCACGCCCTGGGCTGAAGGCAGGCACTAAACCGCTGAGCCACCCAGTCGTCCCCATCATGCCAAAACTTATGGGATGCAACAAACACATCACCCAGAGTCAAATAGAGAGCTGTGAGTGCCTATATTAAAAAAGAAGAAAGATCTCAAATCAGTAACCTAACTTTATCTTGAGTACCCAGGAAAAGAAGAGCATCTAAATATAAAGCTAGCAGAAGGGCAGCCCTGGTGGCTCAGCGGTTTAGCGCCGCCTTCCCTGGGCATAATCCTGAAGACCAGGGATCAAGTCCCATGTCGGGCTCCCTCCACGGAGCCTGCTTCTCCCTCTGCCTCCCTCTGCCTCTGTCTGTCTCTGTCTGCCTCTCTCTGTCTCTGTCTCTGTCTCTCTCTCTTTCTCTGTGTGCCTCTAATAAATAAAATCTTAAAAAAAAAAAAGCTAGCAGAAGAAAGTACCTACCTAAGCCCTGTCTTGGGTCCCACAGGCCCCCCACTTCTACGGTGCGACTCCACCCTTCCCTCCCCAGCACCCTGGGAGAAAGGCATCCTTTCTGCACAATGGTGCCCCTCCCCTGATCCTTTTCATCCCCACCCCACCCCACCGGCTGGGACATGGCCCCAGGGACCCTTAGCAGAGGTTGGCATGCAGGAAACCAGGGGCCTGATTGCCCCACTGTGAGTGGACCCCAGGGACAGCCCCATGAGCCCCTGCTGCTTCAGGGCCTAGGCCCTGACTCTACCCCTAAAGAACACTCTTGTCCCCACCCCCAAAGAATAATGCCAAGTGATATCCACAGAGAGAAATGAAATTGGAGTGGAAATGGGAAAAGATGGAGAACAACGCAGTCTTGGGGAGGGAGGAGCTTAAAAGAATAATGTAAGTAAATTCATGTCCATAAAATTGACAACCAAATGAAATAGACAAATTCCTTGAAAACAGATTTCAAAAGGTAACAGAATACACATAGAAAATCTAAAATGTCCTATATCTGCTAAAAAAATAGAATCTCTGATTTTAAATTGTCTCACAAAGAAAACGTATGCCTAGATGGTTTCCCTAGTGAATTTTTCTAAGCATTTAAAGACCTAATACTAACCCTATCTCCAAGGCCCCACAGCTGGAGATGAGCAGTCCACCATCTCTCCTATTCTCCCAGTGAGGCAGGGAGATTCTCTTTGTGCAGATCAGCTCCCCTCCTTAGCACTGTTCTCTATAGGGAGGTGGTCCTGTGAAGGGTGGCCTGGGTAGGGGCTGGAAGACAGCTCTGGACTCCAGGGAGCACTGAGCACCCACGGAGTCAGAGTTGGCGTCCTATTGCCAACACCCTGGGCATCTATCAAGGACATGCCCACAGCATCCCCAAGAAGAGATTACAGGCCCTGCTTCCTCAGTGGAGCCTGAATCCACACTGAACACACATGTATACACACACACACACAGAGCACAGGGCAAATTCAACCTTTACCAGCAGAATATGAGGGAGTACTGACTGGGCAGCCACTAAGAGTCCCTTTTGGGGTGTTGGAAATTTTCTTTGTCTTCATCTGGAAGGTGGTAACACAGGTGTTTGCATACAAATGGAATCATCGTGTGTACATTAATGATGACTGCCTTTGCTGTCTACAAATTTTACATTAACTTTTTTTAGTCCATGGAAATGGAAGTTTACTTGTTTCCAGCACCACTTATTGAAAGGACTTTGCTTTCTCCTATTGAATTGCTCTGATGCTTTTGTGAAAAATCAATTGATATTACATATGTTCATCCTTGACTGGCAGCTGTATTACATTTCATCGAGCTGTCTTTGTCTTCTCCTTATGCCCGCACCATGCTGGTATAAGGAGACTTGCTGGTTTTCTTTGTGAGAAAATTTGATGACTGCCTTATAGAAGGGTTGAGGACAGGTTATGTAAGTTCCCACCTGTGTTCTTCTCATTCAAGTATGTAAAATAAGCAGACTGACAAAATAAATTTGAGAAAAAAGTTACAAGTTTAGAAGATAGGTGCATACACACACAGATACACACACACAAGGAGCCAACACCTGTATAATATAGGAGACTCTGAAAAGAAACAAGAGGATAGTACAAAGTCAAGTACAAATAGTACAGATTTGAGAGACCTTTCCTTAAATTAGAAAAAACATCTTTGAAACCATATATTCCAAGGGAAACTGTAAACCTGAGAAAACTGATCCAAGTGACCGACACCAGGATGTATTCTAGCAAAAATCAATAAACTTAAAAAGAAACTTGGAGCATTGAGGCAAAAAAAAAAAAAATCACAAGAGAAAGAAAAATCAGATTATCAGACTTCTTGAGAGCAACATTTTATACCAGAAGAAACTAGAGTGATATATTTAAGATATTCAGGGAAGGAAAACATGAGTGAAGGATTTTAGGTCCAGCTACACTGACTTCCAAGGATAAAGACCACAGTTACCAATACGCCACCAGCAGCCAGGAAGGCAGAGATGCACGTGGAGCCAGCATACGTAAGGTGTGAACACTAAAACCACAAAAATGCCAGAATTGACTTAAAATCATCATGGTGACAAGAAAGTAAGATTTACCCAGCAGATGTCATGAATGTGCTAGAAGAGCTAAAAGGTTTGTGTGTGTCACTTACTCTGGGGTCTGGAACTCTGAGCCATGCAGGCTCAACGGAGGCGTCATAGGATTGACAGTAGTAACTAGCTTTGTCCTCAGCTGAGAGCCCAGCAATAGTCAGAGGGACTGTGGTGCCCAAATTGGAACCAGAGAATGAGTCAGGAATCCTAAGGACTGGTTGTTGTTCTTGTAGATGAGGACTTCGGGGACCTGGCAGTTGCTGATGTGGCTTAAGATAACACATCCTGCAATGTTGCTGCCCCTTCCTGTGGAGGATACAGTGACCTTGTCTCTCAGGGATCTGACCTTGAGGCCAGCTGAGTCAGCATTGACTGGGCTTTGGCAAGAACGCTCTTGAGATCCCCCAGAACTGAGCACGCCGTGCCCCCTGCTGGGTCCAGGCCTCAGATCTTACCTCCTGGTGGGCAGAATGATCCCCAAATGGAATTAAAGAATAAAGGGGCTCTGGTGCTGCCTCTCTGCCAACTGGTCTCACCCTTTAAATCCAGTCTTAGACCTGACCGCTAGAATAGTGTGGGAAACAGACCATAGGGCGCAGAGTGGAGACTAGGAGACCAGGAGGGAGATGGGCTTGGGTCAGGATGGTGGCCGTGGAAGCAGGGAGGATTGATTGCATCTCAGATATATTTTGAAGACAGGGATGGCAGGATTTTCAGATGAGTAATAAGCGAGAAAAAGAGAGGAATCCAGGACGCTGTCAGACACTGGGCTTAAGCAACCAGGAAGATGAAGCTGCCATTTTGGAGACGGAGACCTTGCCAAGGAGTGGGTTTGGAATCAGTTCCGTTTTGAAAATGAGTCTCATTATGACTTTTAATTCTTGGCATTTCTCGACCTTAATTTGACCATAAGATGTTTCTTTGTCCAGAGCATCTTTCAGGGCTCCTACTCAAAAAAGGCAGATTGGAGAAAGAGCCTACAGGGAGCAGGGGAAATGTGTGTCTGCTATTACTTAAAACATATTTAGGGACACCATAAAAGATATTGAAATAAGGCCATGAAAAGTTTTTTAAGCCTTCCATAATCCTAATGCTTTAACACACAAAAAAAGTTGTTTTTATTGCCCAATTCATCTTCCAGATGGATTTTTTTCAGATAGATTTTATATTCATTCATTCGTTCATTCCACATTCGTTCACAGCATTAAAAAGAGTCGGCTATACGCTCATCTGCGAATTTGATTATTTTAATTATGAACAGCATATATATTTTCATATTTATCATTCCGTTTTTACGACCATTGTAACAGCTGCCTTTCTTGCTTTCCCGGTGGCGAAGAAGAGTAAAGGTGGGGGGTTTGGGGAGGCCGCGGGGAGGGGTCAGGAGGCAGGGCCGGTACCCGCGAGCCACGGAACCCGCGGACGCGGACGTGCGCGCCCCGGAGGACAGGCGAGGGGACGCCAGCCGCGGGGACGCCCGCCGCGGCCGGACCGGAAGTGGAGGCTGCCGAGTCCGCCCCCCGAGCGGAAGCTGCGGCGGGAGCCCCGGCGGGGGCCGCGGCGGGGCTGCGGGTGAGCGGCGGGCGGCGGGAAGCGCCGGGGAGGTGGGCCCCCAGCCCCGGGGCGTGGGAGAGGAGGCGGCGCCTCGCTTTCCCGCGCCCTGCTTCCCGGCGGGGGCGCCCGCACCCCGGGGCTGGCGGTGGGGGTGCCGGGAGGTGGTGAGGGGCGACCTCCATCGACCCTCCCGCGGGGCTCTGAGGTGCGGGCTGCGGCCACAGGTGGGGAGACGGAGGTGCGGGGGGCCGCCTGCCGCCCCGGGCCCGGCCCGGCCTTGAGGGCTCCCGGGTGTGTTTCTCCGAGTTGTTGGTGGACAGACTCGCCGGATTCAGTTCTCGCAGGTGAAAGGGAGGACTGGCCTTATCCTGCCTCTTTGCCACTCAGCCTTCGGGAGAGGACGTGGGAAGGTCCGCCCAGAGTGGGCTTGATGGCCACGGAGCCCCGAGGTGCCCCTAGAGCCGCGGCAAAGGTCGCCTGGGCCTCGGCCGCATTGTTCTGAGCCTCGGTCCGCTCGCAGTCAGAAAACTGCCCAGGCCAGCCTCGAGGCGTGACGGGCCAGGTTGGAGAGAGCGGCGGCGTGCGGAGCGGGGCTTGCGTGCAGAGGAGGGGCTTGCTCTCCGGACCCCGCGGCACCGGGTTAAGTGGCCAAGGTGGAGATCCTGCTCTCGGTGCTGTCTGCGCCACCGCTGGGCCTCCACCCCCAAGCCGAGTTCCGTTGTTCGTAAGACTGACAGGGGAGGACTTTGTGTACCGCGACCCCCGAGGGCACCCACCGTTGCTGATCCTGCTGCCGAGAGGAGAGTCCGCCGACGGCAGTAAGTGCCCACCTGACGCTCTCCCTTCACAGTTCCAGTGTGTGTTGTTTGCTGTCAACACGCCCTCAGCACTGGCTGATTCTCCCTTTTGAAATGAGAGAACCAACCTCAGATGCAGCTTTAGCAGGCGACGAGATCAAATTTGATGAACCACATAGGTTATGGAAAAGAAGGCGATCACATTTCCCTTTAAAAATAACAGACATTTAAGATTTTATTTATTTATTCATGAAAGAGAGAGAGAGGCAGAGACACAGGCAGAGGGAGAAGCAGGCTCCATGCGGGGAGCCCACGTGGGACTCGATCCCGGAGCTCCGGGGTCCCGCCCTGGGCTGAAGGCAGAGCTAAACCGCTGAGCCACCGGGGCTGCCTTAAGATTTTTTTTTTTTTTTAAAGATTTTTTTTTAAATTTTTTTATTTATTTATGATAGTCACAGAAGAGAGAGAGAGAGAGAGGCAGAGACACAGGCAGAGGGAGAAGCAGGCTCCATGCACCAGGGAGCCCGACGTGGGATTCGATCCCGGGTCTCCAGGATCACGCCCTGGGCCAAAGGCAGGCGCCAAACCGCTGCGCCACCCAGGGATCCCAAGATTTTTTTAAAAAGCAAAAACCTGGGACGCCTGGGTGGCTCAGAGATTGGGCGTCTGCCTTTGGCTCAGTTTAGGGATTGAGCCCCACGTCGGGATCCCTGTGAGGAGCCTGCTTCTCCCACTGCCTATGTCTCTGCCTCTCTCTGTGTCTCCCATGAATAAATAAATAAAATCTTTTTTAAAAAATGCAAACCCTTAAGTAATAACAGTACAGCAAAAGGGTTTTAAGATGGCATATGGTATAATGATGGTTTATAGAAGTTTGCAAACCACTGCTTTCAGCTTTTATTCTCATTGATTTCCCCTTTAAAAAAAAAAAAAAAAAGATTTTACTTATTTACTCATGAGAAACACAGAGCCAGAGGGAGAAGCAGGCTCCCCATGGGGAGCCCAACGTAGGACTCAATCCCAAGACCCTGGATCACGACCTGAGCCAAAGGCAGATGCTCAACCACTGAGCCACCCAGACGTCCCTGATTTCCCTTTTGAAGTTGGAGTGTGCCTTAATAGAAAAATAGGCCCCAAGATAACCACCGAAAATTAATCAGTTAAGACTGCAGAATTCTTTTAACAGGTAGACCCTGGTGCAGTTAAAAAAACAAAAAAGTATCTCATAGAGAAGCAGGAGTTTCAGCTCCAACTCAACAAACTTTCCAGGTAACCTTTGGAGAATCTCTTTCTCTGAGTCTTAATTTGTTCTTCCTTGAGACGTCTGTACCAGATCATCACCAGGGTCCCTTTCCCAGGATTCCAAATCCTTAAAGAAAGTCATACATTTTTCCCAGTAAATCAGTGATACTCAGATCATTACAAAGTCCTTATGCAGAACTGAACTATAAACTGTTGAACTAGAGCCAGAGCTGCTAAAGACCTACATGTAACAGTGTGGAACAGCAACTAGTCTGAGGTGGACAGGTGATCTGAAACGGGTATGGATGCCGGTGTGCCTTCGTGGGCGCTGTCGAGGTTTATCCCTAGCCCTGGATAAATGAGGTACTCCCTTTGAAGATGCTAGGACAAAATGTTTCTCTAAAGGGATCTGTAGAGAAGAATCTGTTATTTCCTGAAAGTGTTTAGGATCCTTAGGTACAAAGAAGAGTAGTAGAAATATAAAACTTCTAGAAATTTTAACACCATAGGAAAAAAGGACGTTGAGAAGTGTTTGCAGTAGTCCTATAGATGTAAAGTCTGTTTTTAAAATTTAGGTATCTAGGGCAGCCCGAGTGGCTCAGCGGTTTAGCACCACCGTCAGTCCGGGGTGTGATCCGGAGACCCGGGATCGAGTCCCACATCGGGCTTCTGCATGGAGCCTGCTTCTCCCTCTGCCTGTGTCTCTGCCTCTCTCTCTGTGTATCTCATGAATAAATAAATAAAATCTTAAAAAATTTAGGCATCTGTAAGTTTTTATTATTCACTTCACAGGTAAATTTTTTTTGATAGAGAAAACACGCACACATCAAAGCAGAGGGAGAGAATCTTTTTTTTTTTTTTAAGATTTTATTTATTTATGAGAGAGACCCAGAGAGAGGCAGAGACACAGGCAGAGGGAGAAGCAGGCTCCATGCGGGGAGCCCGATGTGGGACTCGATCCAGGACCCCAGGATCACGTCCTGAGCGGAAGGCAGGCGCACTTAACTGCTCAGCCACCCAGGTGTTCCAAGGAGAGAGAGAATCTCAAGCAGACTTCCCACTGAGTACAGAGCCGGATGGATGGATACCAGACTTGATCCCAGGACCCTGAGATCATGACCTGAGCCAAAGTCAGACACTTAACCTGAGCCACCCAGGCGCCCCTCTTCCGTACTTCTAAATCGTAGTTCTTTTTGACCACTTATGTGTGTCTACTGCACTAAATGTAACAAGTAAAAAAGGAAGTATGGTTAGCAGAAGGCCCCCCCAGGTCCAGCTTCCAGACCCTAACCCCACTCTTGCCCCCAGGTGGTTGCTTTGCCATTTCTTGAGTGTGTGTGTGCACGCATCCATAGATGGCAGTGCTTTGTACAGTCACACACTTCACTTCTTCATGTAATTTCTCTGAAACTCAATTCACATTAGTATTTACGGAGCAGATGCACTTCTTTCTCATTGCTGCTTGGTGTTCCATTGTCTGCCACACTTTATTTAACAGTTCCTTGTTGGCATACCCTAGAACGTTTCTAATGTCTTCTGACTGATAATGCTGCAGGGGATTCCCCGGCGGTGTGTTACCCGCTGTGTCCTGCCTCAGGAACCCAGTGTCCACGTGGACAGTCTTGCCAGCGCCCACTGCTTACTTCTGCAGTCTCCTGTCCCCCTGCGGCCTCATCCCCCACGCCATTCAGGCCCCCACACCAGTGCCCAGGCACCTTGCCCTCTGACTTTTTTTCTTCTTCTTCCACCCCTGCTCCCCACTCTAGCACATAAAGATTTTAGACCCCACCAGCGCATGCCCTGCGTGGACCTTCCCACGTCCTCCCCTCCTCCTTGCCCATCCTAGAGTATCTTTCCCCTCACCCTCTCACTCCTACTCACCTGGCACATCCCATCCCTGCTAAATCTAGCCCTTCCCCTGCTGGCAGCCTGCCCCCAGTGCCATCTCCTGTCCTCACTGCTGACCTGCTGACATTTGTACTTCTTAGAGGGGCCCTCTGGCCAAGGACAGCCACTGCTTCCCACCCAGAGACATCACTCCAGCAATTCCCCCCTCACCTCCTGCATCTTCTCTTTTCCCTCTGCTCTACTACTTCTATCCTCCTTACAAACATGCTGGTTTATCTTCCATCTTAAAATGTAAAAACCTACTCACTGTTCCTCTTCCCTCCTTCCAGGTCCTCTTGAGCTCACCCCCCTCAGGCTTTTCCCTTTGGCACTCCTGCATGAAACAGCTCCCATCAAGGTCACCTGGCGCCTGTAGGTCTCCAGACCCCAATGTCAGGTCTCCATTATCACCTCCCCCAGGCTGCAAGTATCTGTAGCCTTCGATGTGTGATGTGCAATGACTTCCTGCCTCCCCTCCCGCCCTCCCCACCCCCGCCACCAACCCAAGTGCCTCTTCTCTGGCCTTTGAGGATCTCCCCTCTCCTGAGTCACCTTATCTCCCCAGCCCCCAACTTGGGCTCCTTTCCCTGCTCCACATGCCACCACATGCCACCGCCTCCTCCATGGCCCAGCTGGCTATTAGGCAGCTCACATTTAACATACCTGACAGCTCCTGCATCTTTGTCCCAAACTGCTCCTTCCTCCTAACTTCCCATCTCAACAAATGGGAATCCCATCCTTTAGCTCCCTAGGCCAAAGGCACTGGAGTCATTCTGCACTTGCCTCACTTCCCCTTCTCAGTCCTGTTGGCTCTGCCTTGGGAATCAGCCCCAGACCCCAACTTTCCCTCAGCACCTCCATCGCTGCCCCCAAGGCCCAGTGACTCCCTTCTTAGAGCCAGAGGGATCTCTTGAACACTTGAAGTCAGGTCATCAGGCTCCTGTGCTACCTCCCAGTTCCCTCAAAGCAAACCCAAAGTCTGAAACTGCCCTCCCCACTGTCCCCCAATCCTCTGTGGGTCTTAATGCCTGGACTTTGTCCCACGTGGCACATAGCAACACATACTGAGCATGTAGTATGTGCTCAATAAATTCTGGTGGGGTGATTGAATTCATTCCCAGGGGTGGGATTGCTGGGGATGTGCACTTGTAGTTTTGAGAGAGATCGTCTAATTGCTCCGCACAGAGGTTGGTCCAGTTTTACTTCAGCCACCTACCTTCATAGTTTGCCTGTCACCAGACCCTCCTCCACGTGTGCTCATCCTGTGATCATTGCTAGTGAGATAAGCATGAGCTCATTTTACTTCTAATTTGCCATTACAAGTGTTGTTGGCCATCATATCACAAAGGGCTAATTTCCTCATTATATAAAACAATTACTAAAAATGAGAAAACAGCAGTCTGGCTGGGGAGAGAAAGGGTAAAGAAATAGGAATAGACCATTCACAGAAAAAGAAAGCAAATGCTTTCAAACATGAGATATGTTTCTGAGCTTCTGAAATCCTTATGTGTCTTTCCTTCATACCAAAGTTTATGTTTTCTTCTAGTATTTTTCTAGTTTTTTTTTTTTTTAAGATTTTATTTATTTGAAAGAGTGATGGAGGGCAGCCCCAGTGGCTCAGTGGTTTAGCGCCGCCTACAGCCCAGGGCGTGATCCTGGAGACCCGAGATGGAGTCTCACGTCGGGCTCCCTGCATGGAGCCTGCTTCTCCCTCTGCCTGTGTCTCTGCCTCTCTCTCTCTCTCTCTCTCTCTCTCTCTCTCTCTCTCTCTCTCTCTCCCCCCTCTCTGTGTATTCTCATGAATGAATAAATAAAATCTTTTAAAAAAAAAACCCTTTAAAAAAACAAAAGAAAGAACGTGATGGAGAAAGAGCACAAGTGGTGAGAGGGGCAGAGGGAGAGGAAGAAGCAGGCTCCCCACTGAGCAGGGAGCTCGATCCTGGGACCACAGGATCATGACCTGAGCCAATGACAGACACTTCACTGACTGAGCCACCCAGGCACCCCTAGTATTTTTTCTAGTTTGATCTTTTTGCGTAAATTTCTGCCAGCTCTGGAATCTGTTTTGGTGGCAATTCTAAAGTAGGAGTCTAGGGCAGCCCCGGTGGCTCAGCGGTTTAGTACCACCTTTGGTCCAGGGCATGATCCTGGAGACCCGGGATCAAGTCCCACGTTAGGCTCCCTGCATGGAGCCTGCTTCTCCCTCTGCCTGTGTCTGCCTCTGTGTGTGTGTGTGTGTGTGTGTGTGTGTGTGTGTGTGTGTGTGTCTCATGAATAAATGAATGATATCTTAAATAAATAAATAAAGTAGGAATCTAGCTTTAACCCTCCCAGCCCACCCAGAAGGTTGCCCAGTTGTTTAAGTAGCAGTCATGTTGTTGGGTTGGTTTTTTTTTAATACAGTGTCATATTTGTCAATGTTAAGGCCATATATATAGTGATCAAAAAGACAGCAGGAAGAAAAAAAAAAAAGCAGGAATTCAATGTCCTGTAGCAATCATGGAACCAGTTGTCACAGTGGCCGGCAGTGATCCAGACCTCAGGCAACTCGTGCTGGTGTAGAATGAGACAGTAACTAACCGTGGCGTGGTGCGGTCTATTGTAACGGACTCGGGGCAGCAGGAAATGCTTTGTCCCGCCCCAGGGTGTTGGGAGAGCTCTTTAACCAAGAGTTGGCACTAGAGCCAGGCCTTCAGACAGTCAAGCTGCATTCTCTGGGCTTGGTGGTACATTCCGAGCAAGGGAACAGAGGCTTAAGAATATGTTTTTCTTTAGATATGGTGTCCAGTTTAATTGGCCAGAGCATGATCTGCAATGCTAGAGATTGTGAAAGGCAGGCAGGAAGGTAGATTGGAGCCCATTGGAAAGGGGCTGTCGAGTACTACTGGGGTCTGGACTCCATTGTCCAATGGGTCTCAGGCCTCTTTTGGATCAGAAAGATCTAGGGAACATGGCCTGGCATCTGCATTTTATAAAATGTCCCAGGGTGGGGCGCCTGGGTGGCTCAGTCAGTTGAGTGTATGAGGACTCTTGATTTCAGCTGGAGTCATGATCTCAGGGTCCTGGGATCATAAGCCCTGAGTTAGGCTCCCTGTTCAGTGGGGAGTCTGCTTCTCTCCCTCTGCCCCTCCCCCGCCTGTGTACGATCTCTCTTTCTCTCTCAAATAAATCTTAAACAAAACCAGAAAATGTCCCGGGGCATCCCGATTCTCCGCTGAGGTGGAGGTACTGCTCTCAGCCCTGGGGAGCAAACAGAAGTGTGCCCTGGGTGGAGGGCTGGCCCTCTGCGCTACCCCAGCCTGTCAGTCCAGATCCAAAGGCCCCCAAGTCTCCCTAGCACGGATTTGGTGACATGACTGACCTGAGGTCAGGGAGCCACATCAACTTCTGCCAAAGGAACCCAAATTCCCAAGGTGTTCGTTTCTAAGCCAGTTCCATTGCCCTGGTTTATCCCATGTCTTTTTTTTTTCTTTTTCTTCAGGTTTGTTTGTTTAAGTAAACTCTACACCCAGTGTGGGGCTTGAACTCACAACCCTGAGATCAAGAGTTGCATTCTTTACTGACTGAGACAGCCAGAAACCCCTATGTGTGGAGTTTGGGTTTTGGGGGGGGGGGGGGTTGTTTTTTTTAAGTAGGCTCCGTGCCCAACGCGGAGCCCAACACAGAGCTTGAAAACTCACAACCCTGAGATCAAGACCTCAACTGATATCAAGAGTCAGATGCTTAACTGACTGAGCCACCCAGGAATCCCAAAGAAATTGTGTCTACTTGTGTTTTGCTTTTTGGGTTTTTTAAAAAGATTTATTTGTTGGGCACCCGGGTGGCTCTTTTGGGTCCTGGGATTGAGCTCCTGTTCAGCGGGAGCCTGCTTTTTCCTCTCCCTCTGCTGCTACCCCTGCTTATTCTTTCTCTTTCATAAATAAATTAAAAATCTTTTTTAAACATTTAAAAAATATTTATTTACTCGAGAGAGAGAGGGAGCGTGTATGAGCAGGGGTAGAGACAGGGAGAGAGAAACCCAAGCAGACTCCCCACTGAGCATGGAAACTGAGGCAAGGCTCCATCTCACTACCTTTAGGTCAAACTTGAACTGAAACCAAGAGTCTGATGCTCAACCAACTGCACCACCCAGGCACCGCTGGTTTTTGTTTTTTAAAATGAGTTTCCTTCTTGGTAGAGTTTCCATTAGAAGCATTTGTTTTCTGTGTGTCTTTCTTCTCTTTAGGAGTCAGCTTTGATGGTAGTGTTGAGCTGCAGAAGAACAGTTTCTGAACTTCATCTCCATCCCTCTGAAACTGGAGTGTGAAGGGCCAAAGCCCCGGGCAGCTTTCAGACAAGATGAAGACCGTGCTCATGGTTGCAGAAAAGCCATCCTTGGCCCAGTCCATTGCTAAAATCCTCTCTCGGGGTAGGAAAGACAAACCGGCGGGTTTGTGGGAGGAATCACTAAACATGGTCATTTCTTTTTTTCTGGAGTGTGACTCCAGCCCTCTGGAATTGACTTGGTTCAGGACAGTGGGTGTTACTGAAGCATCTCAGTATTAGTTTTTGTGGGTGCATTTACTGCTACATTCAGTGTGCGGTCCAGGACTCCCAAAAGGTACAGACACCATTCACAGCGTAGCACCGGGCAGTCCACTGTTGCTCATAAAGCAGCACCCAGCCCTGGTAACTTACACAGAAAGAGAATTCACTAGAAGGAAGAATACAGAGCCAAGATCTCGCCCTGGTCTGAGGCCATGCCACAGACCGTATCGCCACAGGAGCTTTGCCACTGCCCTCAACCACTATAGCTGCAGCCTGTGTGCCTCATGTCACTCAAGAGCAGCATTAGGCTGGCCCTGGTATATAGCCCTACTGAGACACCAGGGCACTAAGAAAGGGGACATTTGTCCCTTAACTCCATCCTGGCCACTGGGGTAGTTGGTGGGGTGCTCCTTTCCTTCCTATCTCTGACTTCCCTCCAGATAGGAAGGGTGCTTGGGTGCTCTGGGTACCTAGAAATGGCCTATGTCCACCGTGACCTCCCCTGGGTCAGGACAGTGGGATGGTGTCTCTTTGAAGGGGAGGGGAGAGCTGAGAAGTGCCCGATCCACAGAAGCTAAGAAAGTTCAGCTGAGAGACTGTCAGTGGGGAGCGGGAGCATGAGAAGACGTCAAGGGACCTGGTAATGAGGAGGTCCATGGAGACCTGGTGAAGTTTGAAAGAAGTGGGGCAGAAATGAGAGGAAGGGCCCAAGTGTCTGCTGTGGAGAGCCTTCAGAGAGGGTGCTCCTGGCCTTCAGCTGGCCCAGGGCCCTGCGTGGTGAGCATACCGTGCTGGTTGGTTAGCAATGAGTGGTGTTCCCCGGAGGACCACGACATTCGTCAGCACTGTTACATGCAGTGGCCTGAGGAACGCTGCCACTGACTGCTCTGGGGAAGGGGGACTCTGGCCCTGTGAGTGGTGGCTTCTGGGTCTGGGGCCTCTGTGGTGGCTGTGGCCTGCTGGAGCAGCCATCACTGTGCTTCTCTGCAGGAAACATGTCCTCCCACAAAGGGCTGAACGGAACATGCTCCGTGCATGAGTACAGCGGGACCTTTGCTGGCCAGCCCGTCCGCTTCAAGATGACATCCGTCTGTGGTCATGTGATGACCTTGGATTTCCTGGGTGAGCCCCCTGCACCCTGCCCAACCCCTATCCCACTGAGGGAAGCCCGGCAAAGTGCTGCCCCAAGTCTAGATGGAGCCAGGGAGGGCTCCAGGCAGACAAATTAGTGCAGAACCCATGAGTCCTGAGGCCAGCAGGTCCTGGGTCATCTAGAACCCAGGTTTTAGAGCTCAATGCCCGTGGGTCCCCATCCCAGAGGCACCCCTTAGTCACTGCATGCCCTATGCTTCTTCCTGTGCTTCCTAGAGGTAGTGGATGCCCACCTCAGAGGGGCTGGCCCATGCAGGCATTTGGGAGGTGAATGTGACTGTTGCCCAGTGGTCGTTTGGTGGCTGTCATTGTCATCTTTGTTATCTGTTACCTTGGAAGGGCCAGCATTAGTGACCCAGCAGAGCCACATGCAGGGCCCTGTGGTTGATGAGAGACTCCAGCCTAGGCTCTGTCTCATGCTCTACAGGCTCGTGGGCTGGGACTGGAGCCTCTAGAAATTTCTGTTCCAAAAAAAAAAAAAAAAGAAATTTCTGTTCCACATGTGTGATGTGAGTCTTACGATAGTGCCATCCACTTCCTAGGATTGAGGACTCAGTGTGACGGTGAAGGAAGAGAGCTTAGTGCACAGCAAAGTCTCAATACTTCTTGTTGCCCAGTGACAACAAGGACATTGATTCAGTCGTGTGGCCAAGCATTTGGACTCTTGAGTTTTATCACCAGCCAGCAGGTGGGGAGCTGGGATTTGAACTTGACTCTGTATGACCCCGTTCTCCCAGGCTGTACGAAATGGGGACAAAAAGAAAGCCAGAGGGCTAAGCTTGCAAGCACTGAGCACTGAGTAGAGAAGTAGGTGGATGTACCAGACACGAAGCCCAAGAGACTGATTCCCCATGGGGTTCCCCTGAGCACCTGTCATGTGTGCAGTCAAGTGCTGGGTAGGGGGAGAGTTGCAGCTATTCAGGCTGGAAGAGAAGACAGAGGTAGGAGGGGTGTGGTTCAGTGCTCTGGCAAAGTGAGCCAGCCCAGGAATGGCGCTCCAGCCACAGGGCATGTCCTGAAGTGAGGCTGGAGCAGCAGCAGCCCTGCCCAGCGGTGGCTCCTGGAGGTGACCAAGGTGTGGTGTCACCTCAGCAGCCCAGGGGAATGAAGGCCCAGCTCTGCCTCCAATTGTGGGGTTCCCCTGGGCAAATTGTTCTCCAAGCCTCCCTCTCCTCCTGGGCCTATGACAATTGGAGAGATCAAGCTTGGTGAGCCAAGAAGTATGATTCAGCTGTCACTGTGGCTATGGTTTGTAGGAAAGTACAACAAATGGGACAAGGTGGACCCCGCAGAGCTGTTCAGCCAAGCCCCGACAGAGAAGAAGGAGGCTAACCCCAAGCTGAACATGGTGAAGTTCCTGCAGGTGTGTGGGCGTGCTAGGGCATGGGCACCTGAGAAGCCTCTACTCTGGGCCCTCTGCACTGCAGGTGGTCTCCAGAGTCCTCTCTTTGATGAACTGGAGGCCTTTGCTGGAAGCCCTGGGTGGGCCTCGCAGCCCTTTCTGCGAGCTCCCCCTGCTGGCCCACGAGGCACCTTTCAGACTGTTCTCACAACCATCCACTGGCCCACCTGGGCAGCCGGGTCACTCAGCCCTGGAGAGCAGAAATTCTGCTTTTTAAACTGTTTGTTGGTGGTGGCGGTTTTTCTCATCTTAAATGCACACACATTATGGAAAATATTAAAAAGTAGAAGGAAGAAAAAATATATAATCACACTACCTAAGACAACCACCATTAACATTTAGGCTTATTTCATTTCAGCCCTCTTCCCATGCAGTTTTGGGGGTTAAGATCATTTTGCATTTATAATTTCTTTGTGTCCAAAAAACAAAGTCCTGAGTGAAGTTCTCTGAGTGGCTAAGGCAGCCTAACTGCGTCTAGCGCCGCTGCTCAGCCCGGGCCCAGTCTGGGTGGCAGTCCTGCTCCATGGGGCTCAGGGTGTGGTTGGGAGCACCGTCGGTGGGCACTACGGGCCGGGCCACGGAGGGGCCAGTCACTGTGTACTCTGTGGCAGGTGGAGGGCAAAGGCTGCGACTATATTGTGCTATGGCTGGACTGCGACAAGGAGGGAGAGAACATCTGTTTTGAGGTAAGAGGGGGCCTACTGCTGTCCTTAGTTCGAGCCTTCCCACTGACCTGTCCTCGCATTTGCGCCATGCCGGGGGTGCGGCTGGGAATCTGCTGCGTTGCCTTAGAAATGCCTTTTTTCCTCCTTTAGTTTGGAAATTGCATAGACACTTTGAAATGTATGGACTCTGCCAAGGGCAGAGGGGTATTACCTATTCCCCTACTCGGGTGCACTGTGTGAGCAAACATACAGACAGAGGGCAGAATTTTCTCAGTGGATGGGAAGGTTTTCAGGCCTTCTGGGCACCTCTCAGGGACCTATGGCCAAGGCTGGTTGCCACTTAGCTACCTTTCTTCCTGCTTTTCTCACTTCCAGCCTTCACCGTCCCCTCCAAGATGCCATCAAGCCTCCCCCTCCCGTCTTGTTTCCACCCTCCCTGCAAGGACACAGGTGTCTGCCTCTCTTGTGGCTGTGACGCCCTCACGCGGCTCCTGACTGCAGGTGTCCCCTGGTGCAGCTCACGCTCCTGCCTCTTGCACCCCCAGTTCTCACCCGGAGCCTGTTACACTTTGGGGCTTAGGAAATGCTTCCTGTGTGGCAGAGGGAGCTCAGGACACCCCAAGTTCCAACACAGCACCCTCAGTCAACGTGATCACGCTTTGTCCCTTCCTCGGCACTCTTGTCCCGGCCCCACCCCTATGGGACTGCTCCTTCCCTGGGGGCGGAAGCTTGGGGGCTTTCTCCCCTCAGCAACAAAGGCACCCCCCACCAAAGAATCTACATGGCCAGGGTCCAGTGTGACTCCCCTCCCACTGCACAGCCTTCATAGTGAGTCTGGCTCCAGGCCCCCTGCTGGGCTTAGCCCTCAGTCCCTAAGGTGGGGGTCCCCTGTGCCCTCCCTGCTCCTGCCGTTTGTCTTTTCCTCTTCATTCTGTTTTCCCTCCCTGGCTTTTCTTCAGCTTCTTAAGAGTTCCACCCACCCCTCCTTGCACTCTGCCCTCTAAAAAGAAGGGAAATGGGTCAAGTGGGGTGGATTGCATGACTGAGTTTCCCTGTGTCGTGGCATTAGCATTTCCTGGTTTGGCAAGGGTGAAAGCAGATAAGAGAAAGGATGGTAGTAAGGGGGGGGTGTTTGAACAAGTTTGTCAGTGGAAGGAAAAGAAGCCATGTAGCAGGAGTGATGTGGAGAGACAGACTTCTGGACAGGCAAGGAGGTGGAGGAGGGTCTGGCAGGATGGAGAGGAAGTCACACCAGCAAGGTTCAGCCCCAGAGAGGAGCCCTCACACGAGAGGCGTGGAGGCAGAGATTTGGAAGGTGAGTGACAGCTGGGCTGCCTCCCCCAGGTCCTGGACGCTGTGCTGCCCGTCATGAATCCAACCCATAGTGGCGAAAAGACCGTGTTCCGGGCCAGGTTCAGCTCCATCACAGACACGGACATCTGTGCCGCCATGGCCCGCCTGGGCGAGCCAGACCACAACGAGGCGCTGTCGGTGGACGCCAGGCAAGAGCTGGACCTGCGCATCGGCTGTGCGTTCACCAGGTGCCGGCTGCCCTCCCTTTGGCCAGGGCTCCTGCCTCATGGGTCCCCATTTGCTGCCCCTGGGCCTGGTTAGTACTAGGCCAGTGTCCATATTCTAAAAACCCTGAAGGCAACTGTCTCTCTGGCAGGGTGTTTGCCTCACTGCATGGGTCTTGAGGAGAGGGTGGAGGGCATAGAATAGAATAGAAGGGTTTCCCAGCCCCAGGATGGGGGAAACTCTTCTCTCTTGCCTTCCGTGCCATGTGTGCAAACACATGATTCCTCTCTACCCACACACACCTTTCCCGGCCCCTGTGCTGAGCCACGTTCTCACTCTGTCCCCTGTCTTCTGAGCAGGGGCACTGCCGCCAGCTGGCCCCATGCTGGACTCAACGTGGGTGATTAACGATGGTGGCTTTGAGTGCATACGTGACCAGAATATCTTTCTCTACCCCATGCCTCCTTGTAGATTTCAAACTAAGTACTTCCAGGGAAAATATGGCAATCTAGACAGCTCCCTCATCTCCTTTGGGCCATGTCAAACCCCTACCCTGGGCTTCTGCGTGGAGAGACATGATAAAATCCAGTCCTTCAAACCGGAGACGTACTGGGTGCTGCAGGCCAAGGTTTGCTTTCCCTTCCCTACACACGCTGGGTCTTTCCAGGTTTGGGCTGTGGACTCTGAGGGTCTTCTGTCATCATCCGGCCCATTAAACCCCCGAGGCCAAGGGCACAGGAGAGACGCCAGAGTGGTCTGTGGGGTGCTCAGGGAAGGGATCCCAGCCTTCATAGGCCTGAATGCATTGAATTTAGAGAGGCAAGAATGAACTCAGCCTTGAGGGGGAGGGGGCCGGGTAGATCATGCCTCAGAACAGTCAGCTGTGATGGTCAGGTCCGAGGTTTGGACCAAGGGCCATAAGCCACTGACTTTCAGACTTTTTGAAGTCTTAGAACCATTTCTCCAAATAATGCCGTCCGTGTAAGCTTCTTACAAGATTTAAAGCAATACAGAGCTGGTCTGGTTGACATAGGGCTGGGGGCCCCTGTAAGGACTACACCTAGTGCTGGCCAGGTGTCAGAGGGTGGGCAGGGATGGCATTTGTGACGGAGGTTCCAACACCCTTAAGGATACAGCAGCCTTGGCTCTGGGCTCCCCTTACGAGACTACTTGCCAAATCTCAGGGGAGAGGCCTGGAGTCAGGGCAGCCTTTCCTTGGGACAGGGCTGGGTCTCAGCCTACATATCTGTGCACCTCTGCACACCTGTATAGGTATGGCTGTGAGACCTTAGAGCCGGGACCATTTTCTTCCCAGAGGAGGACCAGCTTCATCTACCTCGATTCTCTTCCCTGGCAGTGTGTGCTCACCTGGACATTTTCTTTCCCGTCTTCTGCCTTTGTACTTTTTCCTATAGGTCAATGCCGATAAAGACAGATCTCTTCTTTTGGACTGGGACCGAGTACGAGTGTTCGACCGGGAGATCGCACAGATGTTTTTAAACATGACAAAGCTGGAGAAGGAAGCCCAGGTGGGCCTGCCCCACGTGTATCTGTCACGTTTGCTCGGGGCAGGGGTAGACCTTGGATGCCTCTGGCTAGAAGAGTAGCTCGTGACCTAGGGTCCCATCTTTCTTTCCTTTCTGGAAATAGACATCTTGTAGAAAGATGGACAGTTATTGATGCAAGCGGTAACTGTGTGCTACATCCCTGCTCTGTACCAGGCATTGCCCCACATCCACGACCTGCAGCCCCTATCCATGTGACCCCAGGGGCATTATCTCTTTTTGGCAGGACTCCATTTCACACCAATGTGCCTTTTCTGTGATACGGACGCTAACAACTCTAGAGGGACCTGTGTGCATGTCAGTGAACTCGGCCGAGGTCACACAGCTAGCATGGGATATCCCAGGCTCAGTCAGCTTTCCTGGCCTTTATGGTGCTGTGTTTTTTACTCAGGTTTTTTATGAATTTGAGAGTCATGTGCTGGGCTTTTAGGAAGAAGGTGATGCCACCTGGCAGGGGGCTGGCTGCCTGGGGTGGGGGCAATTCCACCGCCACTGCAGTGGCCCACAGCCTTACCAGCTACCACAGTCGTGCAGGTACGGCCTGGCCTTCTTCAGCTGCCTTCTCGTCCTTTTCAAGCTTTCCTTGGGTGCCCTCTGCTTAGACATGCAATTGATGCAGGCTTCCAGAACTTCCTCCAAAGCTGCTTCACACTTTTTCTTTTTTTTTTTTTTCTTAAGATTTATTTATACATGAGAGACACAGACTGAAAGAGAGAGGCAGTCATAGGCAGAGGGAGAAGCAGGCTCCTTGCAGGGAGCCCAGTTTGGGACTCGATCCCAGATCCCAGGATCACAACCTGAACCGAAGGGCGCTGCCCAATCGCTGAGCCATCCAGACGTCCCTGCTTCACGCTTTTATCCTTGATCGTGTTCTCAGGATACCCCTTGCCACCATCTCCAGGTCTCACCCATAGTGATCCCAGCTTCCACTGCAGCACACACCCATTTTGGACTAAATTTGCCCCCACATTTGTCCTTCTGGAATCCACAAGGCACTGCCCTGATGCATGGCTGGTCTCTGTGGTGTTAGGAGGGGCAAAGCATCACAGTTGTTTGGATTGTTTTAGCCACAGGCAAGACAGTCCTCTCTTCTGACAACCGTTCAGCCCAGAGTTTGAAGCTGATTGATATTTTATTTAAACTACATGCTGTTTACAAACATTTCAAAACAGTTACCAACATTGGAAAATTACAAGATTTCACATAAAAGGCCTGATTTGCAGCTTTTGTTGACAAACTGGAAGATGTAGCAACACCAGTAACCCCTGGTGGGAGCACTTGGGTGCACCGAGAGGCAAGTGGCTGCCCAAGGTGGGCCTGCACTCCGTGGCCTGCCGCAGGCCTCACCTGCCGTCCCAGTGGCCTGGCTGTTTCTGGCTCCTGTAGGATGAGTTTGTAACCCCTTCTCCTGGCTCTTCCCCATTCTTCTATGTTTCCTCTTTCCCTAGAAAGTTCCCCAGAAAAGAATTTTCTTTTTCCCTTCCTCGGACTGAATACATATTCAAGTCTTGAGACCATGGTGAAGAGTGAAACTGAGAAGCAGGGAGACCAATTGAATGAAACCAGACCCTTTGGCCCACACATCCTGATTCTCTATTGTGGTGTCTTTGCCCCTGCCACCCCAAATCCCTGAACCTATTCTGTCTTGTAGGTGGAGGCCACAAGCAGGAAAGAGAAGGCCAAGCAGAGGCCCCTCGCCCTTAACACTGTGGAGATGCTGCGTGTCGCTAGCTCTTCTCTGGGTATGTAGGAACGTTCCTCTAAAGCCCACAAAAGACTTCCTGGGTGGGACACCGTGAGCTATTCAGCCCTGGTGCAGCGCCTGGGGTTGCAGGGCAGCGCTGATGCTCTCACCTCTGCCGGCACTCTCCCTCCATGCTCACCTGTGCCGAGTGTTTCCCCCCCCCCCGCACCTGTGCTGAGTAGCCCCTTGCATGTTAACCTGTGTCAAGCCACAGCCCACCTGCAGTATCTTGCAAGGCTTAGTGGGAATCTGAGCCTAATGCTGAGCTAATTTCTCTTAAATTCCAGAGTGGAAATAACTAATAACAAACTAACAAACATGCAGGAGGATCCTATTTCAGAGGATTATTGGTTAATACTCAACAGCTTCTTTGAATTTACGTGGAGAAAATTCAGACTGTTTTTTATTACTAGACATCCATGCAGCTGCTGCCAGGGCTGAACACATGGAAGGCCGTGGTCAGGGACCACCTGTAGGGCAGGCCCTCGCATGTCATTGGCTCAGTAGAGTCCCCATAGAGGCATTAGACCATGGAGTTCCAGCTCCGGACTGAGGTCTGGTCCGATCTCAGCTTGGCTACTTGCTTTCTTGTCCCAGAGCCTATTTCCTCACAGGAAAACAAGGCGAACACTGTGACCATCTCTGTGGGTGGGTTCTGAGGATGAAGTGGTTGAAATGGCGCATCCTCACAAGACCAGAGGCAATGACAGCCACTATCCGAGAGGGGCATCCTGGCATTAGCACCCCAGAGCATCTTCCCCAGGGTAGGGAGAGGCCAAGGGTAGGAGGTCAGCGCTCCAGGCTTGTGTCCTGCAGGGGTAAGTGTGACCAGCGTTGGTATACTTCCCTGAGCCTCGTTTCCATGGTCATGAGAAGGGGTGTTTGGCAATCTCTGACAGCTATGGGCCTCAAAGCATTGGTGGCCTCTGCAGCCTGAGGAAGCTGGCCAGTGTCCTTGCAGAATGGCCCCTTTGGGGATCCTCAGGGGGCAACAGTGACATTGATGGATAGCTGAGGGCCAGCCCCTGCTGATCAGGGAAAAGCAGAAAGACAAGCCCTCCTTCAGGGGTCCCAAAGTGCCTCAAGGACAGAAACACCCAAGGGGCTCAGAGCAGAGAGCATGTGCTAATAATTTTCCTGTCCGACTGGGACATCAGCAAACCCGGAGGCTGACCCCATACACTCCATGGCCAGGGTGTGAGAGATCGGCAATCTCAGGGCACATTTCATCAACATAGCCACTAGTGTCATGATAGTGACACTGGAGCATCCCTCTCCTAAGTCCACCTTCACAGGTTCAGGGCCTCGGCCTTGGATAATCTGCACAGACACAGGTGGCCATCAGCTCTGGGCTCTAGCTGTGCCCATTCAGAACCACCCTCACCTACCAGGAGGCTCTGGCCACCTTTGGTGGGGAGCCTGAGTGCCCTGGCTTATGGGCAGGGACCTAGTCACCCCTGGCATCCTGATCCAGCTGAGCCTGCCATCTCTCACAGGCATGGGGCCACAGCATGCCATGCAGACCGCTGAGCGCCTCTACACGCAAGGCTACATCAGCTACCCGAGGACTGAGACTACCCACTACCCCGAGAACTTTGACCTGAAGGGCCCTCTGCGGCAGCAGGCCAACCACCCCTACTGGGCCGACACGGTGAGCAGAGCCACTGTGCACACTTGTTGCCGGAGTCTTGGGACCGGCCCGGACACTTTGGCCAAAGCCAGAACTGATGCTGGCCCCCTCCATGTTGGGGAGGGGCAGGGGCAGCTGTGCCCAGACTCACACACTGTCTTGTCTTCTCTCCCTCAGGTAAAGCGCTTGTTAGCCGAAGGTATCAACCGGCCACGGAAAGGCCATGATGCCGGCGACCATCCTCCCATCACCCCCATGAGATCTGCCACAGAGGCTGAATTAGGTATTGGGCACTCCTCCCAACATTCAACACACACACGTACACACAGCCCAAGCTTCTGGGTTGGAAGCTACAGTCACACGGCCCCTTTGGACAGTGTCAGGCCCCACTGGCAATGTGGAGGCTCCCTCCCTCCCCCACCTGCCCTTGGCTGTGGCAGAGGGGGTCACCTGAAAGTTGTGTTCTGTGGCATGAGACAAGGCAGGTGAAGTGGTGGCAGCAAGTGTGTGATGATATACCTGAGTGCAGGGAGCAGGTGGCTGCTCGCAGGAGGCAGGACAATGAAACAGATGGGCAAGGACAGAACAGAACAGGACCGAGATAGGGAGTGCTAGGGCCCAGTCTTGCCACCTGACCAAGCCAGTGCTGGTGGCCTGTGTCCTGGGAGGAGGCAGAGAAAGGGGGAACCGTACAGGGAGAGACAGGAGCTTCTGTGCACAGCCCAAGTTTCAGGTGATGGTGGCAAGTCACTACCTGTGGACTGATCAGGCCCTGAAGAGCAGTCCCACCTAAAAGCGGGCTGGAAGATGGGAGCCTCGCTTTCCCTTCCTGTGTTTCCTCCTCCTCTCTCGAGCTTCAGTGCAGGCCAGCCCTACTATCCCGTGCCGACAGCCAGGGTTCTACTGCCTGAGTGAGAGCACTGGGGGTCGGTAGAGCCAGAGCCCCCAGCCCGTGACCAGCTCCCATGCCTGTTGCAGGGAGTGAGGCGTGGCGGCTCTATGAGTACATCACCAGACACTTCATCGCCACGGTTAGCTATGACTGCAAGTACCTCCAGAGCACCATTTCCTTCAGAATCGGGCCTGAGCACTTCACGTGCACGGGGAAAACCGTCATCTCTCCAGGTAAAACTGCAAGTGCCAGCGTGGCTTCTCCCAAACCTCCACAGACGGAACATTATCCATCGGGCCTGGGCTGCCTGGGATGGGACCCTGAGGGGCAGCACCCTGTCTCCCCAGGCTTCACGGAGATCATGCCTTGGCAGAGTGTGCCTCTGGAGGAGAGCCTGCCCACCTGCCAGAGGGGCGACTGCTTTCCTGTGAGCGAGATGAAGATGCTAGAGAAGCAGACCAGCCCGCCCGACTACCTGACGGAGGCTGAGCTCATCACACTCATGGAGAAGCACGGCATTGGTGGGTGCACCTGCCCTGCTGCCCGCCCCAGCCCCGGGCCCAAAGGTCTCCATCCCAGGACTGGGGTCCAGGAGACGGCGCTTCCAGAGCTTCCCAGTGACCCGTCTGTGCCCAGCACCTGGTAACTGGGACCCAGGTTGTGGTCAGCTCCCCAGGCAGTGTTCATTCTGATGGGAAGTGCCTGTTCCCTGATGTCCCGCACCAGCTACGCAGGCTCTGTACCTGCTGCTGTACCTGGCTTCTGCTCTGTCACTAACAATCGTGACAGGTGACTGGCAGGGAACATCCCATCTGAGGCTGGGTTTCTGGTGACAGTGGAGGCCTCAGCTGAAGAGCTGAGCCTACTTCTATCAGGGGCCTGAGTCCTCAGGTACAGATGCTGTGGTGTGTGGGTGCTGCTCCCCCAGCATCCTCTGTCTTTCCCCATTGACAAGACATCCATGGCTCCCTAGGCCCCATGACCAAAATGAGTTTGTGCCTGCAAAGAGGACTCTTGAGATTTTCTGAACAACATGGGGGGCCAGGAGCCCCCACGGCTGCATGAAGAGGCTCTCCCTAGGGGGGAGCTGCTGCTCCAGCAGCTGGCAAGAATGCAGCGGGTACAGCAGGGTATGTGCTGGGTTCAGATCCCAACCCCAACATCATCCTTCAAGTGTGGTACCTCGATGGTCTCCTTAGCCTCTGAGCACCATCTAAGGAGGTTTCTCAGCACGGGGAGGGGTGGGGAGAGAAAGGCAGCATCTGGCAGTGCCAGGTGACCCCAAAATCTCTGGGGGAGATGTCGCCCTAGAAACCGATCACGGGATCTAGGAGCCAGAACATGGGCCATACTGAGCAGGTTTCAGGGGTCAGTTTGGCAGTGAGCATGGGAGTCTCTGTGTTCAGGGGTTTTGAGTCCTGGTTCCAGAAGGATGGGTGGCTCAGGATTGAGGCAGGAGAGACCAAGGAGGTCATATTTACCAGGTGTGAGGGGCAAGTAGAATGAGCTCCCGTGACCCTGGTGGAGTTCCTTAACCTCTGTGAGCCTCTTGTCTTAGAGGAGAATTAAGCACCCGGCGCTGGCCCTGGGAGGGCCATTCTTGGGTTCATAAGATGATTCTTGAAACACACGCAGTGGTGCCCTGCACAGTACTAGCCAGAAGCAGAGGGAGGGGGCTGTGAACCAGGGGTCCTGGGGCAGGTGGGGCAGAGGTGGAGCCTGGCGTGGCGGGGAGCAGGTGGCAGAACAGTGGGGCGTTGGCTTGTGTTTCAGGGACAGACGCCAGCATCCCCGTGCACATCAACAACATCTGCCAGCGCAACTACGTCACTGTGGAGAGCGGGCGCCGCCTCAAACCCACCAACCTGGGCATTGTCCTGGTGCACGGCTACTACAAGATTGGTGAGTCCGGCTGGCTGCTGCTCCTGGCTGCCGCCTGGGCTGTGGCACTGCATTTTTCAGCCCACAGTCTCTGTGGGGCCCCCTGTGCGAGGCCCCAGCTCCCACTGCAAGGATGCCACACCAGCCCCCTCAGGATGTGCCCCAGGAGGGACTCCATGCGGTTGGTGGAGGAACGGACAAGAGCAGAGAATCCAAAACAGGAGGTGTTAGGGGGCTCCGGGTGGGGTGTAGGTCCTCCTTTGGAATTGTGCGCTCTGTTCCCCGAGAGGTTCCAAGGGGACCAAGGAAGATGGCAGAGCACAGACCTGGCCCGAGGAGTTCCAGGACTGTGTCACAGTCCTAGAGACGGGGTGTCCCTGGCTCCTCCACACAGGATTTTCTGGGTAGACCAGGAAAGGCCTGGGGTCTCCGGGCTCCAGCCTGAGTTAGGGGCGGCCACGGGCACGCGGTGCGCATGCTCACAGGGCCCCCACCACTTGCAGATGCAGAGCTCGTGCTCCCCACTATCCGCAGCGCAGTGGAGAAGCAGCTGAACCTGATCGCCCAGGGCAAGGCTGACTACCGCCAGGTCCTGGGCCACACGCTGGACGTCTTCAAGAGGAAGTTCCACTACTTCGTGGACTCCATCGCCGGTGAGGCTCGCCCTTTCCCTACCACTGGGCCAGAGGCTCCTGGGCCAGGGCCACCATGGCTGTGCGGGACCAGCATCCAGATTTGGGCTCTGGGCTCTGGGACTCCATTGGGAGAGCGAGGCCGTGGGTTCTGGGCTGTCTTCGGGGCTAAGGAGCGGACGTCTTAACACCACTCACGAGGCACCCAGCTCAGGTGACCAACAAGGCTGCAGCTCTGCCATCCTGTTCCCCCCGCACCCTCGGGGATGGAGACACGCTCACTCAGATCCGTGCCCACTCACGGTGCCTTCCCCTCCACCCGCCTGTCGGAGGTGGAGGTGGGCTGCCGGGGGCCCGGAGGATGTGACTCTTCCCCGCATTGCTTGCCCTCAGGGATGGACGAGCTGATGGAGGTGTCTTTTTCACCCCTGGCAGCCACGGGCAAGCCCCTCTCCCGCTGTGGAAAGTGCCACCGGTTCATGAAGTACATTCAGGTAAGTGGGGGTGAAGGGGCACCCACTGCCCCTTCTGGCCCCTGGCCCCCTTACTCACAGACTCGGGTAAGTCTGGCCACCTCCAGAGGCCTCTACTTTACCTTTGGTCATGCAGGAGTCTTTGTCCTGGCTGTCATTCAGGCACGAGTGGCCTATGACAGCCTTGCCCACAAACACCCACAGTGCACCCCTGACCCCAGGAACATGTAAAGCTGTGAGGCTGCTTAAACACACTGGCTGTTTTTTCCTGACAACACATTATTTGCCATCCTGGGTATTAACATGCGTGCAGGGATTATTAGAACTGCTTTTCTTCACTCATGCAGCAGGTATCCTGAGACTGGTGGCCTGGGGTCCTGGCCTGAGAGGTCGTTACCTGGCAAAACGTTACACATTATGCATTATGTATTGTATGTTACGTATTACCCTGTGTCTGTATTCCTCGTTGTGTGTGGAGGTATACACGTGAATTATGCATGATGTCTTACGCAATACTCCTGTATCATGTAAGCAGTGTATTAGGCTGCATATATGATATATGTAACTGTATTTATTACATGGTGTATTTTCTGTATCATGTATAACTTATACACGACTTGTTACATGTTGTATGTTTGTGTCACGTATCATGTTATATATTACATATTATATATGTTAGGCATTACATGTTACCTGTTACTTCCATATTCTGAGAGGGTGGGCAGGAGAGTTGGGGGCCTCATGACCCCAGGCTCCCTCCCTGGTGTCACTGCAGGCCAAGCCAAGCCGCCTACACTGCTCACACTGTGACGAGACCTACACCCTCCCCCAGAATGGCACCATCAAGCTCTACAAGGAGCTCCGGTGTCCACTGGATGACTTCGAGCTGGTCCTGTGGTCATCGGGCTCTCGGGGCAAGAGCTACCCACTGTGCCCCTATTGCTCCAACCACCCGCCCTTCCGAGACATGAAGAAAGGTGAGTGCCAGTCTCTGGGCCTCAACTGCTTGCCCCGAGGCAAGGCTGCCCCATCCCCCCTGGGTGTCTGTGGTGCCTCTTCAGCCCCAGCCCCTGCCCCACATCATGCTGGATTCTGAGGGGCCTTCCCCTGTCCCAGCCCCCTCGCTGGCACAGGGATAGGAGACCTAGGGTGTATTTGGCCTTGCTGAGGCATAGCCAGCCGGCCTGCCACTACCCATCCCAGTCCAAATTGAACAGGCAACTATAGTTAGCTCACTCGGGATCTGGGCAGTAGGCACGCTGAGCCCCCCTCCTGGGCTAGGATGAGAGAGGCTATAGCAGGTTGAGGGGCCCTCGTGGCAAAGGGTGCACCCTCAGTCAGCATTCACTACTGTTCTCTATTCTCTCAGTTATTACTGGAGAAAGGAGAAAATGTGTCCAAGTGGGACGAGGATCTGGGGGCGAGGGGGTTCCAGAGCCCAGATCACTCACCCTTGCTGTGCTGTCTCCATTATACCTCATTCAGCCCCTGGGGTATCATCATCCCATGCTATAGACAAGAACAAGGTATAGTGAGAGGCATCTACCCACATTCACCTGGGGACCTGGGGAGCCCTCAGGGGTCTCAATGCACTCCTTCTGACTCAAGCTTCACTTATGAGACAGGGGCAGTCTGCATTTGAGCTGCTGAGGTCACTGAGGCCCTTCCCTGACCTCCAGCATCTTCCAGGGAAACTAATGGCCACATGTGACCTAGTGGCATAAGAGCTACTTGGAGCTGCTGGGAATTAGCTGTGGAAGGGGAGGATGGACGTGGCTGGAGGCCACCAGGAAGGCCTTCTGGAAATGATTGAGGGGTTGGTACTCAGAGGTTGAGGAAGTTTTAGAGAAACAGAGAAGCAGGGCCAATGGCAGTGGGGGAATCCAGAGCCAGGGTGAGCAAGGTAGAGAGAAACACTTTCTGTTAGGATGAAGGATCTGGACTGTGAGGGCCTGGGAGAGGGCCCTGGGGGGTGAGAGGGCCTGGGGGTGCACATCACGGGCTGTCCTCTCCCCGCCAGGCATGGGCTGCAATGAGTGCACACACCCCACCTGCCAGCACTCACTGAGCATGCTGGGCATCGGCCAGTGCGTGGAATGTGAGAGCGGCGTGCTGGTGCTGGACCCCACCTCAGGCCCCAAGTGGAAGGTGGCCTGCAACAAGTGCAACGTGGTGGCACACTGCTTTGAGAATGCCTACCGTGTGCGGGTGTCTGCCGACACCTGCCCCACCTGTGAGGCTGCCCTGCTTGCCGTGGACTTCAACAAGGCCAAATCCCCGCTCCCAGGTGACGAGACACAGCACACAGGCTGCGTCTTCTGCGACCCTGTCTTCCAGGAGCTGGTGGAGCTGAAGCACGCAGCCTCCTGCCACCCCATGCACCGGGGAGGGCCAGGGAGGAGGCAGGGCCGAGGGCGGGCTCGGGGCCGGCGGCCCACAGGGAAGCCCAGTGCCAGGCGGCCGAAGGACAAGATGTCAGCCCTGGCTGCCTACTTTGTATGACGGCCCCGCCAACCCTCACCAGGCTCCACATAGTTTCCCGTGGGCCACAGAAATCATTAAAATGCAGTTTGTCTTCTTCAGAGCAAGCAATTCGGGACCTCTCACTGGTGCCAGAGGGTTGTGGTGTCCTCACTGCCCATCTCTTCCCTGCCCCACCTCTCCCTTCATTCTGCACACATCTCCTGAGTGCCCTTGCTCTGCCCGCACGCTGGCGGTGCTTGTAGGAAGGCCACCAAGTGCAGAAAGGGGGATGAAGCCCAGTCCGAGGCTCGCATCATATTTCAGTATGTGTGGGATGGCATGGTCGCTGTGTGCACAAGTAGCGTCCCGATGTCTGCAAAGAAGAAAGTAAGGCACCAACTGCCTGTCACCCCAGGCAGATGTAGGAGGGAGGCCTGCCGGAGGAGGCCAGGCTGAAGGAAGTCCTCATTGGACCTTGGCCGTCGCTGCAGCTGACTGGAGTCAGATGGCGGCTCTGAGCAGCTCTGTGTGTGGTGCATCCAACCCTGATGGCCTCCCAGGACCTGTTCTGATTTCTCACATGAGCCCTTATTGTCCGAGACAGAGGCAGGCCAGCCACTTACCAGGAGGAACTGGGCAGGGGTGCCATGGTCAGTGACGGGGAGCCCCACTGCAGCCATCTGCCTGCCTGAATCCATCAGCCAGACTGCTCTGTAGCCTGCCCTCCCTGACATGCTTCCCTTGCCCCACTTCGGCTCTCACGGGGGTGCAGTGCAACACAACTTTGTGAGGGACAGGTCAGTAGTGTTTTGCACGTGGACTCCCCATCTGGGGAGCAGATTCACAGTCCACTGGAACATACAAGGCGCTGAGAAGAGTTTCCATAAATACACCTGTGACCACCCAGCATTCCAAGCAAGCACTGTACCCTCCAGGCTCCCTCTCGGGAGGCCCCAGAGAACCAACCCAAGTGTCCCTAGAACTCTGAAAACACTCTAGAAGTTCAAAGAAAACCTACAATGAGCCAGAGGGGACGCGGTGACCTGAGGGCAGGCTCCCGGGAAGCTGGGGTGCAGCATCAGGGGAACGGGGTACTCTTAGGATGCTTGTGCTCCTTCCCTCCTCCCCTCTGGCTGTGACCAGACTGGGGCACTGGTAAGGCCGCATCTGCTGGAGGTAGTGTCCTGGCACAGGGCTGTGACTGCTCTGCCACCCTATCACATCGTGGGTGGACCCAGGGCCTTCTCCATGGGAAGGAGACCCAACTCCAGTACGCCCTGGGATCCCACACAAGGCAGCCCAGGTAGATGGCCAGAGTGACTTACTGGGGCAGAGCCTGTACCTTAGGCTTTAAACCCAAACCAGCTGTTCCTTACCGGGATTTTGCACAGAGGCTCAGCCCCAAGGAGGGCTAATCACAAAGGCTTCATTAATTTTTCTCCACAACCGCCCACTGCGTATGAATCTCCTTGGCATTCAAAGCTGGAGTCTGCCTTCCGGGTCCCTTCATCTCCTATGATCCAACAGCATACAGCCCTTCCCGTGTGGCTACAGGGGCAGGAGGACAGGAAGAGAGGAGGCCCCTCTGGCTGGAACGGCCTTCTGTGCTCCTCAGGACCGCACCCTCTGCCCTTGAGATCAGGGAGGCCAGTAGCTTCGGGCTGGCCTGCTCTGGGGGAACGGGGCAAAGCTCCTGCGGACCAGGCCTTTGTGCAGGACTCACAGAAGCAGGGCCTGGTTGTCCGGCTGAATTGACTGGACATGGGCCATTGGCCTGGACCGTACCCATTCCTGTCACTTTGAGACTCTAGTGACATTGCCGCTAGGTACTTCATGCGCATCTGCTCAATTGAGTGCGGCACCCCTTCCAGGGCTGCTAGGCAGGAAAAGGTACCACAGACCTACATATATGAACCACCCCCCACCCCCTCACCCCCACTGTCCTGGATCAGTCAGGTCCTTGAAGACCTGAAAGTACGCCAAGGAAGCTGAGGGTCCGCTCTGAGAGAGCAGCACTGCTGGAAACAGGAAGCCAAGCGGGAGTCCTGGAAGTCAGGGGTGAGGTTTGCACCTTCTTTCCTACCTCACAGCATCGCTGGTGGTTTCAAGAGCAAGGTCCCCCTGGCTCTACGATGAGTCTAGCAATGCGTAAAGGAATGGGGCACAAAGATAGGCATAACTGCCTGCAGACACATGAGGTCCTATGGCAGGGGAGTAGAGGATTCGGGGTGGGGTTCCAGAATAATGGATATTAGGGGACCAGGAGAGGGTTCAGTTGGAGGGGGCAGGGGGAGAACCCAGGCCGAACGCTTTGGGAAATCCATGTGGTCTAATGGTCTACGCCAGCGACGGTCTGGTAAGAGAAGCGGGGCCCAACATCGGCGGCTGGGTGGGGTGAGTGACTTGAAAGATTCTTTTCATGAGGGTGAAAGCCAAGAGCCAGAAGCTGAGGCGTGATGGAATGCAGACAGGGTGGGGTTGACAAGCCACAGGGCACAGTAATCTCACAAGCAGTGGCTTGGCCTAGTGCCCCCTAAGGGGCCAGCTCCTGGCCAGTGGCAGTGCCTCGCTTCGCTGTCATCTCTAAGCCACCGACCTTCAGTGGACTCGGTGCTTCAAAGAGTCTGACGAGGGCCCGCGCTGAAGAGGCCTGCTGGTGTACCAGCTTTCACGGGCACCCCCCTTCTCGGCGCAGGAGATCGTCCCAAGCACCCCTTCACCTGTGCCGTGGTTCTCAAACTTCATCCTCATTCTGCTGCCAGACTTGAGAAACGCAGATGCAGGATCTCACAACGACCCCATGAGATAGGTTGGTTGCTCCGGTTCCCATCTTTCTGGTAAGGAAACAGGCTCAGATGAGCCAAGGAACATGTCCAAAGTAGGACAAGTTATAAGAAGTAACCTCAGGCCTTGCTTGGGGTCACCACACTGACAGGGGTGGGTTATAGGATCCAGGAAGGCGTAAATAGGAGAAAGGCATGAGCCAGCATCCCTCCCCACCCTGCTTTCTCTCCCTAGACACCCCCTGCCTGCCAGGCTCACCCCTACCCAAAATGGTTTCCTTTCACATCAGTCAACTGCTAGTTCTCCAAGGTTTCTTGCTTCCCTGAATCCCTCCTGTTAGTGAAGCGCCCCAGAGACCGTGATTCCTGGAAAGGACAGGCCCATACGGGGACCTGAAAGTCAAGGAGGTAGGGCTGCAGTACGACTTTCAAGGTCCCTTCTTCCATAAAAATGTTTTAAAATTCAAAAAAATTTTATCGTATGACTGTGTTGATATAAAGATGAATATATTAATACAGATATTAAAACATCCTTGATCTAAAAGTTCATTTGTTTCTTCCAGCTATAAAAGGAAACATTTTCATGGGTGGCAGAAAAATGTCCCCTCCAAAGATGTCCATGACTTCATCTCTGGAACTTGTGTTAGATTACATGGCAAAGGAAAATCAGGGTTGCAGACAAAATGTAGATTTCACATCATCTAACTTTTTAAAGATTTTATTTATTTGAGAGAAGGAGAGTGAGAGAATGAGCAGGGAAGGTGGCAGAGGGAGAGGGAGAAGCAGGCTCCCCCTCTAAGCAGGGAGCCTGATGTAGGGCTCGATTCAGGACCCTGGGATCATGACCTGAGCCACCCAGATGCCCCTAAATTTTTTTTTTTTTTTGGTTATACTTATCCATCTGAGAGAGAAAGCCCATGGGTGTGTGGGAGGCGAGCCAGAGGCAGAGTGAGAGAATCTCCAGCGGACTCCGGGGTAATTGAGGAGCCCCACATGGGGCTTGATCCCAGGACCCGTAGATCGTGACCTGAGCCAAAACTAAGAGTCCGATGCCCATCCCACTAAGCCAGCCTGGCACCCCATCATCTAACTTGAAAATACTGAGATTATCCATATCATCTGGTCAGCCCAATGTCATCACAAGGGTCTTTGAAAATGGAACAGGGAGGGATGCCTGGGGGGCTCAGCCTCTCTCTCTGTGACTATCATAAATAAATAAGAATTTAAAAAATAAATAAATAAATAAAATCTTAAAAAAAAAAAAAAAAAAAAAGAACAGGGAACCAGAGGCGGCAGCCAGAGAGGTGGTAGCTCCAGGACTTGTTCCTGCTTTATTTATTTATTTTTTTTAATTTTTTAACTTTTATTTATTTATGATAGTCACACACACACAGAGAGAGAGAGAGAGGCAGAGACACAGGCAGAGGGAGAAGCAGGCTCCATGCACCGGGGGCCCGACGTGGGATTCGATCCCGGGTCTCCTGCTTTGAAGACGGGGGAGCCCTCAGGGGGCAGGACGCCGTCGTTAGGAGCCAGTGCAGCAGGGAAGGACCCCCCACTAGAGCCCCCGAAGGGCCGCACGCTACTGACACTTAACCTACAGCCCATTGCGCCCTTGCGGGCTTCTGACCCCCAGGGCTGCAAATCATCAATTTGTATACGTTTGCGGTCGTCGTCCTAACGGCAGTGAGAACCCACACAACCGCTCCGGGCAGCCGGGCTCCGGGCCTGGGCCTGCATCCCCGCTCGGCGCTCACCGGCTGCCCGCGGCGCCTGCTGCGGGGGTCGGGCCGCGGCGCGGTAGGGGCTGCTTCCCCGGCCCCCGCCCCCACCCCCACCCCACGGCTCGAGAACTGAGGCCGTCAGTGCGGCCGCGAGCGTCGTGCTCCCGAAGCCAGGGGGCCCGCGCGGCTCTTCCCCGCCTGTAACCGCCGGCGAGCGGCCGCCAGGGGGCAGCAGAGGCCCGACCCCGCCCGCCCGCCGCCCGCCTGCGCCTGCGCGGAGCCCGGCGGCGGGGGACGGGAAGTGGGCGGGGCCGGCCGGGAGCGGCTCGCGGGGTCCGAGCGGCGGAGTCGCAGGTGAGGGCTGGGGGGCCCGGGGGCGGGGAGGCCCGGGGCGCGGGGCCGGTGGGCACCTGAGGCGTGCAGCGGTGAGACGGGGCGCCGAGGACCCGGGGGCAGCGGAGCAGGGGGGCCGGGGGCAAGGAGGCCGAGACGGAAAGACCCGGGGGCTCCGCGGCCGAGGGGGTGGCCGAGGAGCGGAGGGCGCGGTGGGGGGCCTGGGGGGCCCGAGGCAGAGAACCGGAGGGCCGGGGCGGCCAGGGTGCAGAACCGGGGGGCCCTGGGCCGGCGGGGGTGTGGCCACGCCGCAGCCAGGTGGGCACCGAGCGGGCGAGGCCGGGATGCTGAGGGGTGACGCGCCCGTGGCCCGCGGCCGACCCCCGTGCGGGAGCCCCGTGCCCTGCCCCCGCCCCTGCCCACCGGCGCCCGCACCTTTGCGGGGCCACATCCCTGCCCACGTGCCGACCCACGGCCCGGCCCCCGCGTGGCCCCCTCCTCCTCCGAGTGATTGCAAGCGGCGATGTAGTTAAGGCCAGTGCGCGGCTGCCGCAGCTTCAGCCTCAGGTGCGAGCTGGAGATCTCGGGCCGAGGTGACTCCACCGCTGGACGCTCTGGGGCCCCGGCAAGCCCTTAACCTCTGTGCAGCAGGGAAAGCTGGCACCTGACCGTAGGGATTTTAATGCAGGGCCTCACAGCAGCCGGGACTAGTCGATGGTGAGGGACTCCTCCCCCCAGCCTCCACCCAGCAGCACACATGGCCCCGGTGACACTCGTCCTTGTGGGAGTTCCTGGGGCAGGTCTGTGGGCTGAGCTGTACTCCCACCCTGGGAGATAGAATGTAAGGCCAGCCTCTGAGGTCCTCTCTAGCTCACTGCTGGCCTTTTTTTTTTTTTTTTTTTTTAAGATTTATTTATTTCAGAGGGGAGGGGGCAGAGGGAGAGAGAAACCCCAGCGGGCTCCCCGCTGAGCCCTGCACTCTGGGCTCCACCCCAGGGCTCAATCAGCCTCACAACCCGGAGATCACGATTGCAGCGCAAACCAAGACTTGCACGCTCAACCAACCGCGCCACCTCAGGGCGCCTCGCTTCTGGCCTCTATGCCCGTACCTGGCCTGTTGTCAAATCTCATTCTTTTCCTCCCACCACCAAGCTGGAAGTGCCAAAGGCTTGAGAAGACCTCATGTGAGTCTGGCTTTGCCATTTCCTACCTGTGGGACGTTAGGTGGGTTCCTGACCCTCCCCGAGCCTATCTCTGCGTCTGCAGTGTGAGCTAAGAGCTCGTACCTCTCAGAAGGGTTGTGCAAATACCACTTTGAATACCACTTTGGAAGCTGTAAAGCCCGGTACAAGTACATTTGTAGAATTCCTTTGCGATATTGCCTGAGGCCACCCCTGTCTGTAAAAGCTTTCTCCTCTGATCGGTCTTCCACAGACTATCTTCACTTCCTCCTTGAAGGTGCCAGGCCTCGGGCTGCTTATCACAGCCCATACCCCCCCACTGGCAGTGGCAGGAGGCGGCCAGCCTCTTCCCTCTGCCATCGCCCTTGCCAGCCACCAGGCGCAAAGGGCTGTGCTAATGCCTCAGAGGACAGGGGTGGCTTCCTGACTTGGGGAGTGTGGTATCTAGTGAGAAAGTAAGCTCCTAAAACGGGCTGTTTGCACAACAGTGTGAATGTGCTTCATACCACAGAACCGGAGACTGAAAAATGGGCAGAATGATAAATCGTATGTCACATGTATTTTACATAAATATTTTAAAAAGAAGAAAGATACGTATGTAGAAAAAGATCTGGAAAACTTACACCATATTCTTCCCAGGGGTTACTTATGAATGAAGAAATAAGATCCTCCGTTTACAGAAACGTTTTTAATAAGGAAGGCAATACGGTTATAACGATGATGCAGTTTCCTTTCTTAAGAATTGCTGTTTTTTGCTTTACGCCTGGGTTCCCAGGTCAAGCAGGACTCCGAACAAGTATTTTGTCCATACCTCTCGGCAGAGGCAGTTGGGGAGTCTGGGTGGTTTAGTCGGTTAGGCGGCCAACTCTGGATTTTGCTTGGGTCATGATGGAGCCCTGAGCCCTGTGGGTCAGGCTCTGTGCTCAGTGGGGAGGCTACTTGAGGATTCTCCTCCTCTCCCTGCCCGTGCTCACATGCATGCGCTGTCTCTCTAAGATGCATAAATGAATCTTTTTTAAAGATGAAGAAAAGAGCAGTGGTACAAATATGCATTCGTTGAGCTTATGAGTCAAAACTGATAAACTAGAAGAAAATATTTTTTTCTTAGGGGTCTAGCACATGGAAGACAGTGTGCTGGACTCCAGGGTTGTGACAGTTTCAGCAGAGCTTGGGTCAGAGAGGCCTTGGGGGGGGCAACATGGGATGCCACGAGGCAAGGCACAGGAGCATGGAGATGAGGCGCTGCAACAGGGTGATGGGCAGAGAGATGAAAGAAGAGGTCACGAGAGACTGACTCCCCAGGCTGGTGACCAGTGAGGGGTGGGCAGGGTTTCTGTTGCAGTGTAGAGCCAAGGCTCCACCATCAGACTCCCCAAAGTGAACCCCACTGAGGGACTTTGAACAAACTGCACAGGTCTTTTGCCGCACCGCCCCCCGCCCCCCGCAGCCCCCACCTGGGGATAGTGACAACAGGTTGCTGGGAGGTGGAAAGAGGAGATGCAGGAAGTGTGTCATTGGCGCGGGCAGCTGGGCCCCTGGCGGGTGTTAGCTGGCAGTGCCGTGATTATATCCTCCGTGGCTGCCAGCTGATGAGCCGTGCAGAGCAGCTGCATTCTGGGAGCCAGGAGGACCCGGCTGTGGGCCATGTTGGCCAGTCTGGTCGAGGCAGGCAGCCCAGTGTTCCTCCCATGCCCACCCCCGGTCCTTGATGACTCGCACAGACTCACATCCGACTGAGTCCCTCTCCCCAGGCCCCCTCACCCCTGCTTCCAGTCGGGACACCCTGCACCAGCCCTGCCTCATCTGCCCCACCTTGTCCTGCTTTCTCCCGGCCGACCACTGAGACTCTGTCCGCCCCAGGCAGGCCTGCAAGAACTCAGGAGCACAGCACGGTCCCCTGTCCCTCCTGGCACTGGGACTGTCTCCGGGGCCCCCTTTGCCTTAGGAATCTCTCCTACCCTCTTTGTGCCTCTATCTGTAGGTCCTGGGCTCCTGGGAGCAGGGATTGTTTTGCTCATATCTGTATGGCAAATATCACAGATTCAGTTTGTTGAAAAAAAAAAAAAAAAAGAAGGCCAAGGAGGGAAATTACTCTTGTCTTTTATGCCAGCTGGGCCCCCAAGAAGGAAAGCCGGGTCCCAGCTCCTCTCCCTGCCCCTCGCCTCAGCCAGGTGATGCAGAAACAAGCCCGGTTGGTCCTCAGCAGGCAGGATGGCTCTGGGCCACCTGCCTGTCTAGCAAAGGAGGGCAGCTGGCGCAGGCCCTGCGAATAAGCCAGCCCGCACCCTGGCAGATGCAGGCCCGGCATGCACACAAGCACTGTCAGGCCCACAGCGCCTGCCCGCGCTCGCCCCCTCCCCTGGCCCTACGCAGCAGGCTTGTCACACACGGGCTGCCATCGGGCCTGGGCTAGGGGCAGTGGGCACAGGGCAGAGCACCGAGGCAGTGCAGAGAGGGGGACTCCGATCCCCAAGGAAAGGGGCAGACTCGGGGAGAGGGAGCTCCAGGCACAGGAAACAGCATCCGAAGGAGGTACCTGCATTCCACGATGTTGAGCAGATGCCACCAGCAAGTGATGTCGCAGGTGGAGGGTCTTGCATTCTGTGCTTTACGCTGTGGGGCAGGGTTTCTCCAACTAGGGCCCTCCTGTGCGTCTGGGGAGATGCGTGAGCAAGCTCTCCTCTCGTCTAGGTCTTAGTGATGTACTAGAGCCTGGTTTCTGGGCCTGCAGGGAGCCAGGCCTTTACGCCCGCGGCCGTTGCATGAGGGCAGCTCTGCATCACTCGCATTTCTCTCCTCAAGCAACAGGCCAGAGCTGTTGGCAAGGGGAGGAGGTGGCTTGGCCTCCTTCTCTGCCGAAGGGTGTCGGAGCCTGCTGGGAGAGTCACGCTGTCTTCTTGTCCCCCCTCCACCCCCGGCTTGGTTCTCCGGCTCCACAGCTCACAGCAGCCTGCCTTCTCCCCAGGTGACCCTCACCGCCCCCCCGCGGGCTCCCAGCCTTCTCTGATCTCCCCATTTCACAAAGTCTTACCCTTGTGGTTATGATACGGTTGTCCGGCCTGCTCTTGTCCTGATTTCTGCCCCTTTATTTTACTCTCTGTAGCTTTTTACCCGTTCGTCTTTTTGTAACCTGGGGCTGCATTGTATTTACTCCTACTTACAAGTAAATGTGGAAGATAGCAAGGATTTTAAATCCGTCCCCGTAACCCTCCGTCCTCAGTGCCCTGATTTCTATATTCTTCCTGTGTCTCCTTTAAAAAGTCAACTTTTGAGAGGTCTCCAAAAGAGAGAGGTTTTGTGTTTTTCCCATTTACCCGCCTTGTCCCTGCAGGTCCTTCCCAGGTTAGACATTTAACTTCCCCACTCCCCTTCACCCTGGGCTCTTGTGTTTTTTCTCTTTATTCTCCCACAAGACTTGTGCTGAGTTAGTGGCTTTTTTTCTTTTTTAAGATTTTATTTATTTATTCATGAGAGAGAGAGAGGCAGAGACACAGGCAGAGGGAGAAGCAGGCTCCATGCAAGGAGTCTGATATGGGACTGGATCCCAGATCCCAGGATCACACCCTGAGCCAAAGGCAGACGCTCAACCACTGAGCCACCCGGGTGCCTTTTAAAGAGAGTTAGTGGCTCTTGATGAGGACAGCCAAGCCAATAGGTGTGCTCTTCTGGGGGTGCTGGGTGGGCTCTCACACCTCCTCTCGGTTTCAGGTCCCTTCAGCCTCCAATTTCCAACCCTTGTCCACAGCTGCCCTTTGGTAACCTTTGTAGGCATGAAGAATTCCAGAAGAGTCTCTCCCATGCCTTCTCCCTGCATGTACTCCTCAGAAGCTGGAAGGCTTTGGGGAGGGACTGGACCGCCAAATTGCTCCTCACATTCTCCTCCTGGAACTTGGGGTGCTGCTTGGACTCTCCAGTCAATCTGTTACTGTTCCCAAAGCAGGCTGCCTAGAGGGACGTTATGGAGGCCTTAGGGGTGCCCCAGCCCTGGGAAGGAAGGCTCAGCTTCGACCACCTCAGCAGGCACCAGCCAGAGGGGAATGGGTGAGATGGGCCTGTGCTCGGGGTTGGTGCCTGGGGAGGAGGCACACCGGGGCGTGGGGTACGAAGTGGGGCCTACACAGCGAAGGAGACAGGGTATGTGCCAGGAGAGAGATGCCCTGGGACCATTTGGGTCTGGAGGCCTGAGCATGAGAAGCGGGAGGCCAGGCAGGCCGTGCAGGAGGCTGACAGACAGGCCTTCTCTGGCCCATGAACCCAGGGCGGGGGGCAAGGTGAGGGAAGAGGGGGTGCTGGCCATGCGTGGAGGTCTGGACCTCGGGGAGAGTTGCTGGAGGCCCAGGAGAAGGATGGGGCAGGAGCGAGTGCGAGTGAGGCCCTCGTGGGAGAAGAGCTGGGTGGGATGGTGAGGAGCGTGGGCTCTGGAATCCCTCGTAGACCCCATCAGCCATTCGCAGTCAAAGGGCTGCCCTCTCCGAGCTTCGGCGTTCCCTCTGAAATGAGGGCTCGACCTGGCTCCCAGGGTCGTTACAGGCAATACGAAGGGCCTGGCAGCTCGTAAGCCTGTGGCCTTCCTGAGGATGAGGACGGAAGAGCCTGAGAGATGGGAGCCGGTGCTCAGGGTCAGTGGGGTTAGTGACGGGGCTGTCCCCGGTGGGTCTCCTTCAGCTGGAGCTCAGGAGGCCCAGGACTCTTCCTCTTGGAGAGACACATCGCAGATGTCCCCAGCTCCCGGCTTCTCTCCCACCCAGGCCCTGGGATGCCCTGCATCCCAGGGAGCAGCCAGACGTCGTGCCCTGCAGCCTCTGGGGCCCCTTCCTATTCCCCTTCCTGCCCACATCCAAGACATCACAGGGCCAACCCTGGCACCATCCAGGCCCCCTTTTTTTTTTCTCCCTGACAGATGTCCCTTCTCCCCTCTTGGCTCACAGACCTGGTGGCATCACTACTCCACCTTCTGGCTGCCAAGGTCCCAGAGTCAGGTTGAACCCCTTTACCTGCTGTGTTTTCCTGCCTCGATGGTCTGGCCCTCGTGTCCCCGCTCCTGCCCGCCTTTGACCTGCCAGCCATCCTCTACCAGGAACGTGCCTTCTTTCTCTGTCGCTTCTCCTTCAGGGCATCATGTGGCTTCTGATCCCAGGTCTGTCTCTTGAAGCCATTTCTCTGGGCTCCCAAGTGCCCCTCTTGGACCCGTGTCAGGACACTGACCAGGGTTAGTGCTCCCACTTACTTGGGTCCCCTGAACTATATGTGAGGCCAGTTGCTCTGCCCTTCTGTCTTGAGGCCCTGGAGTAGGTGTGGCACCTGCTGCTTGATGCCTTGAGGTGAAGGAGAGAAAGCAAAGCTCCGCACACGCAGCACTGTGGGGATGAGGGCACGGTTACCCCAAGAGCGGGACACTGATCCCCCATGTGTTTGCTGACCCTCCCTTTCCTCAGAGTGAATACCGCCTGGAATCCCAACAGAGACCCCCGGCATGCTCTGGGCATGGCCTCTGGAGCCCCACCGCAGAGCAGCCACACGGCAGAGGAGATCCCAGGCTTCCTGGACGCCTTCCTCTGCGACTTTCCAGCCCCGCTGAGCCTGGAGCCCCCTTTGCCATGGAAGCTCCCGGGACCTGTGCTGAGCCAGGAGGAGGTGGAAGGCGAGCTGACCGAGCTGGCGATGGGCTTCCTGAGCAACAGGTAGGTGGCGTACCTGCCAGGAGGGGGTGGGAGCGAGGGCTTTGGCATGTGCCACGCGCCAGCGGGTGACCGCCGCTGCTGCTTACCCCCCACATCCTGTCCTGTGCTGAATATGCCCCACAGTTACATCCCTGTGACAGTGCTGCATCCCTTCCCGGGGCTCCTGTCACAAAGTATCACATGCCCAGCGGCTTGGAACAACAGAAATGTGTTATCGCAGAGTTGTGGAGGCCGGAAGTCAGAGATCAGGATGTCAGCAGGGCTCTGCTCTCTCAAACAAAGGCCATGGAGAATTGGTTCCAGGCCTTTCTCTCAGCTGCTGGTATTGCCAGCAGTCCTTGGTGTTCCTTGGCCTGTAGATGCATCTCTGCAGCCTGGCCTTCGGTGTCACGTGGTGTCTGCCCTGTTTGTCTGTGTCTTCCCGTGGCTTTCCCTCCCTGTCTGGGTCTCTTCTCCTCCTCTTGTAAGACACCAGTCTTGTTGGATTAAGAGCCTACCCTGTTCCAGTATGACCTCATCTTATACCTGCAAAGACCCTCATGCCAAATAAGGTCACATTCTGAGCCACTGCAGGTTAAGACTCCAACATATCTTTTGGGGGGTGGGGAGCAGGGCACAGTTCAACCTCTAACAGATGCAGTAGATTCTGTTTCTGTCCCATTTCACAGATGAGGAGGAAGAGGCTAGGTGGGTTAAGAGACTGGCTGAGGCCTCAGGGAGGGGCAGGGCCAGGCCGTGTGACTCGCACAGAGACCACAGTGCCCCTAGGCCCAAGAGGTGATGGTGCTATCCCTGGTCACAGGCGAGGCAGCTGAGGTGCAGAGTTGAGACAGCAACAAGCTTAGCAGAGTTGAAGGAAGAAAGCAATAGACAGTAAAGGCTAGTGGCCCATGCAGCATCTGTGTGAACCTCGTCCTCCCCAGGGGCCGGGCCCACAGTCCCTAGTCACCGTGTCACCCCTGAAGTTGGAACATGCCCCTAGCCTCAGGATACTGGCATTTTAGTGTTCTTCAAGCGTGCTTCCTCTGTAGCAGATCAGCTCTATCCCTACATCCCCCTAAGAGCCTGCTTGCTAGGACCCCACAGAGTTCATGACTCTTGCTCACCCCGCACAGTGTAGGAACCCAGGTCATGGAGTGTGAAGGTCAGTGTGAGCTGACCTGCATCCTTCCCGACATGCCCAGTGACCGTGTCTCTTTAGGGTGTGGCATGTACAGAGGGCGTTCCTGGCCTGTTTGGTTCCACTTTGAGGAAATATTTTAGAGGCAGGTGGCATAAAGCAAGTCGGTGGAGCAGAATTGGCCATAGTTGCTGGGTGCAGGGGAGCAAAGGACTCCCGGAGCTCTGCCTCCCTCAGGACCTGGGGCGACAGGATCTGTCCCACCTGCAGCCACCTGGGGCTCCTGTGGGGGCTTTAGGGGCTGTGGGAGGACATGCAGGCCTGGGAGAGTTGGTACCCCTGCTGCCACTGCATGTGAGCCCAGAGCCTGGGGAGCGAGAGCACCGGCCTGCTGTGCTAGAGATGCCATGTCCAGGGGATAAAGAGGAAATAACCAGGGGATGGAAACAGGAGAGCCCCAGGCTAGAGGCTCAGCGTCAGGAGAGGGATGAGCAATAGGGCCAGGCCTGGGAGGGTCATCGGTGGGTGGCTGGGAGGGGGAGGGAGGGCACAGAGGAAGGACGTACCCCAAGGGGCAGGATCCCAGAAGGTAGGGCTGGTTTTGCTCCATGGCAGTAGAGATGGAAGGAGGTGAGGAAGAGGAGGGTAGCCAGGCAGGAGCAGGTACAGGTAACGGGCCCTCCTGCCCAGAGAGAAGTCAGGGGTCTGACTAGACAGGTCTACAGGTTGCAGGGCTTGGGGGGGTGAGGAGTTTCTGTTACTTGGAGGGCAAGTGTCTCAGGCTACGTGTAGGAGAAAAGCAGGACTTGCTTGAGGTGACATGGGGCCCCATGAGGCCTGGTGGCAGGCCCTGGGCTCAGGTGTGGAACAGGCACCCCGTTAATTAGCAGGATGGCAGAGCAGGCAAGTCATATATTTTCTATTCATCTTAACGGATTTACTTTCAGTTCTTTTTCTCCTTTTCTAGTATTTCTTCCCTGTGCAGACACAGTGTTCACACGTGTGGTCACATGCTGTCTATTCTGTGTCTGTCAGGTGCACCCCCACAGCAGGTCCCCTGGCAGCAGCCTGGCGCGCTCCCGTCCCTCCCTTCTGGTCCCCTGGCAGCGTGTAGGCCCCTGGGGGTAAGGGGCCGCAAGCAGGGTGGTGCTTGGCGCTGTCTCAGGTTGTAAATGGTGTCCTTCATGAGACTGTTGGGAAGTCAGATCACCAAGTCCAGTGGCGCAGTGATTTACATCCTGTCTTCCCCCTTGTTGTCAGCATTTCCGTGTCTCACCTCAGGTCCCCAGACAGTGCACACCTTACACTATAATTATTCCTCTTCATTTTCATCTCTGCAGCTAGATGCAAGCTTGAAAACCCCAAAGCGGGTGGGACTGGAGTATTTGCTGGGTACCTGGGCCTTGTACACACTTTCTGTTCACTGAAGCATCTTCTAGAGTCTTTAGGATCCCTGACCACTGCAGGGCCTGAGTGCCTGGAGGGTGTGCAGAGGCAGGGGGGAGGGGGACCCCTGGATGGGGCGGGAGGGTGCATCCAGGAAGCCAAGCCTGTGGCCTGAGTCCAGGCATTGTCTGTGTCCCCAGGGCCGGAAGCTGCTTCCCTGCCCCGGTGGCCTCTGCAGGCCTGCAGGAAGCCACAGCACCACCTCCCCAGGAGCAAAGGGAACAGTGCCCCTTCTCCCTGCTGTGAAAAAGGAAAACCCAGTAGTTAGCAGGAAATCCCCAAATGGCAGGGGAACTCATTTCTCATGTCTCGGCTGGTTGTTTTTCAAAGGTAGTTCCAGAGGCCTCTCCCCTGAGTCACCCTCTCATTTTAAAAAAAAATCATAAATCCATCCCAGTAGATTCCTAAGACTATCTATAGACACACCATGGATGCCTATCCCCCAAAGGGAAGTGGACCCATTTACGTAGCTTTTGGGAGGTCCTTGCCCTTGGGGGAAAAAGCCAGGTGTGTCTGCCCAGCAGAGAATCACTGGCTACCCTGGGTGTTGGCCCCCAGCCCTCAAGGACAGACACACAAGGGTGAACACACATCCTCTGGCCTATGAAGGGTTCCCACTGATGGGGAGGCAGATTCCGGTGTTGGGATATGTCTAGACATACAGGGCCACCAGTGGGATGGGCTCCCTTTTTTTTTTTTTTTAAGATTTTACTTATTTATTCATGAGAGACACAGAGACAGAGACAGAGAGAGGCAGAGACACAGGCAGAGGGAGAAGCAGGCTCCATGCCGGGAGCCCAATGCGGGACTCGATCCCAGGACTCTAGAATCACGCCCTGAGCCAAAGGCAGATGCTCAACCACTGAGCCATCCATGCGTCCCTGGGATGGGCTCCTTATGCTCAAGAGCCAGGGGACACTTTCTATGGACACAGCGCATGTAGGCTGAGCCTCTTAAAAAAATATATTGTCTCAGTGTTTTGGAGGCTGGAAATCCAAGATCAGGGTGCCAGTTGGGCTGATTCCTTCTGGTGATTTCTGGCTCATTTCCCCAGCATCTGCCTCCATCTTCTAGAGTTCTCGCTGTGTGTATCTGTGTCTGAATGTCCCCTTTTTATAAGGAAGAACACCAGTGTTACGGGATTAGGGACCCACCCTAGTCCAGTAAGACCTCACTCTAATTGCATCTGTTTCTTTGTTTTTTTTTTAAGATTTTATCTATTTATTCATGAGAGACAGAGAGTGGCAGAGACACAGAGGAAGAAACAGGCTCCTCGCAGGGAGCCTGATGTGGGACTCGATCCCTGGATCCGGGATCATGCCCTGAGCCAAAGGCAGATGCTCAACCACTGAGCCACCGAGGTGTCCCTAATTGTATCTAAGTCAGGTCACATTTGAAGGCACTGGCAATTGGAACTTCAATATATGAACTTTGGGGGACACAGTTCAACCCATAAGACTCCTGAAACACTAGAGGTCCCTAGCCAGTATTGGTGACCAGAAGCAGTCATCAGGCTGGACACTGGGCAGTTTGTGCTACCCGGCCCCGAGCCCAGCAGACACATCTTCTCCCCCCGGCAGCCCCCAATCATGTTTGGTGTAGCTCGGGACCTGGTAAGTGGCATCGAGTGGATGTCCCATCCAGCTCCCTGGGGCTCAGAGGCCGGCCTGCTCCTTGTTGCTGCACGTTGTGGTGCAAGCGGCCGTCACTCCCTCCGGAAGGGCCTCCCTGAGTGGAGAGGAGGGCTCCATGTGGAGCATTTGGGGCCGTGCCAGCCCCCCTTCACTTCTTGTTCCTGTCCCCAGGAGCGCTCCACCTCCACTTGCTGCATCTCTGGCCCATGAGGCAGTTTCCCAGCTGCTACAGACCGACCTTTCTGAATTCAGGAAGTTGCCCAGGCAGGAGGAGGAAGAAGATGACGATGAGGAAGAGAAGGCCCCTGTGACCTGTGAGTTCTCTTCCCTCCCTGGCCTGGAGGCCTAGCAGGCGAACACACTAGCCAGACAAGGGACGGGCGGCGGGGAAGTGCCAGTTTGCCAGATTTCAGGGCTCAAGTGGGCGCCGCTGCTTTTCCCGTTTTTGCTGGTGGAAGGGCGGTCGCGGGCAGCAGGCAGCAGTGGCAGAGTCAGGATGCAGAGAAGGCACTTGTAGCAGCGTCAGGTCGGCAGGGGGAGCGTGGCAGCCATCTCCCTGAGCTTCAGAAGCTGCCAGGGGATGAATAATGCTTTTCCCGTTCTACATGGGAGGAAGCTGATGTGGTAAGTCCGTCGCCCACTTGCTCTTCTGTCTCAGCTGACGTTCCCCCAGGGTGGCGTGGGAGCCAGGCGGTGACATGTGAGCGGCTGCCTGGGGCCAGCCTCAGGTCCAGCTGGGTGAAAATGCCAGCATTTGGGCCTATTGCCTCGGCTGATCCAACTTGGGACCCCGTGGGGTGGAGACACGGCAGCATCTGTGAGAGCTAGCTTGGGGTGGGCCTGTCCGTCTGCCTCCTCCTAGGACACTGGTTAGTGGGGCGCACCATGGGCCACCCCACACAGCCAGGGGGACCCAGAGTGGGCAGTGAACCTCATCATAAAAAGTCAGGACTCTTATGTTGCGTGTCTTTCTTTCAGTTTCCTAATACATTAGCCCCCCTCATCTGAGAGGGGTACATTTCTTTTTTTTTTTTTTTTAAGATTTTATTTATTTATTCATGAGAGACACAGAGAGAGAGAGAGAGGCAGAGACAAAGGCAGAGGGAGAAGCAGGCTCCATGCAGGGAGCCCGACGTGGGACTCGATCCCGTGTCTCCAGGATCACGCCCTGGGCTGAAGGCGGCGCTACACTGATGGCCCCCCCCCCATCCAAGCTGCCCTAGAGGTATACATTTCAGGACCCCCCAGGGGATGCCTGAAGCTGCAGATCATACCAAATCCTGCATTTTTTCCTATACACACATACCTATGACAAACTTTAATTTCTAAACGAAGCACGGTAAGAGATGAACAATATCTGATACTAACATAGAACAGTAAAACACGCTGTAATGAGAGTCCTACGAAGGTGGCCGTCCTCTCTCTAAGTATCTTAGTGTACCGCTCTCACCCTGCTGGTGATGACGGAGATGGTAAGATGCCTACGTGATAAGATGAAGGGAGGTAAGGACGAGGGTTACAGTGTAGGGTTAGGCTACCACTGACCTCTGACAGTACATCAGGAGGATGGTCCCCTTTCCAGACCGCAGTCAAAGGCCTGTACCCGAAACCGTGAAAAGCGAACTCCTGCATGGGGTTGGGGGACGGACTGCCATAGATTTGTTGATCCGGTCCTCTTATATATCGCTTATGATGACTTTCGTCTTGTCCCATATTTGTTATCTGTGTGACTTGAAGCTTAGCATTAGTGCGAGCACTGAGGGCAAAGCAAGGGGGGTGGGGGTGGGGGGCGCAGAGAAAGAAGACAAAGCCACGCGGGCCCCTCGCTTCAGCCAGTGCTGAGTTCCCATCTGTGTCCCCTGCCTTTTCCGCGGCTTCCTGCCCACATTCCATGCCGCGGGGCCTCGCATTCCTGCCTGGGAGGTGGCGGGGCCCCAGTGACAGGGAGCCATTGTCCTCAGCAAAGCCTGCAGGCTCCCGCCCCACAAAGGGAGGGCCCCACCCGTGAGTCCCGCGGGAACCCAGCGCCACCTGCTGGCGGCAGGCCCCGGGCGCTCCACGTGGGGGCTCCCAGGCCGGGTAAGAGGCTGGGCCCCGCGGGGAGGAAGTCACAGCCTGCCCCGCCCTCCGTGCCACCTGGGCTGGCCTGGGTCAGCCGTCCCTGTCACCGGAGCAGCACGCAGTAAGGTCTGTCGTCTCGAAGCCCTTCTCGCAGAATTGGCATCACGGCGCGTGTTAGAAGCACCACTGCTCGAGGGCAGCGGTATGACGAAGGCCGTGTGGCTGGGTCAGGCCGAAACGCCAGCCGGGCCCCTCCAGTGGGCCGGTCCTGTGGGCGCCAGGATGAGGCCCGGGCGGCTCCTGCGGCGGCATCAGGAGGCCGAGCCGCGCCTCCCGTTGCTTATCCATCGCTTATCGTCGGCGTGATTGCCTTTGCACAAGCTGAAATTCAGGTTCAAACATGTCGGCAGGAAAGGTAGCACAAACCTAAGGCAAGAGAGTACCTGGTCCCTGTGCCTCCCTGGGTGTCTCAGGCCTGATAGAAGCGGAGCCCAGAGGGAGAGGGAAGGAGCCCTGCCGGACGGTCATCTGAGCCCGGCCATCCAGAGCCAGGGAAGGAGGGGGCTGCGGAGGCCGTGGCGCAGCCCAGCTGAGCGAGGGGCCTCCGACCGGTTGGCAGGGGTTCACTGAGCCAAGTGCGTGTGGACCTGTCGTCCCCGAGCTGAGCCTTCCTGTACCCACAGCCCCCTGGGCCGGCCCTGCTGGTCCCCCACCTCTTGCCAAACCCCTGATGATCACCTGTGTCCCAGATGCGGCGACAGTGGCCAGTTCCAGACACTAGTACCTCCGCCTTGATGCGTGGATTCCCTCACACGTGTCTTGCCATGGCCTCTTGTGCTCACAGACCCTCTCTGCCTCCCCTGGCCTCTGCCCTTCTCTTTTCGTTCTGTGGCCTCCACCTTCGGGCCAGAGGTCTTCCTTTTTCAATACCTCCCTTCCACCCCCGCAAGTCCTTCCAGTGTGGCTTGCAGCTCTCCTGGGGGTCTGCCCTTAAATCCCCCTCTGATGCCTGGCCTGACGTGCCTGTACCTGCCTCATACACCTGGGCCACCAAGATTCCCAGGAGGGTTTAGTATGTGGAGATGACCTGAGTCTCCGAGGCTTGCCACCTAAGCATTCCTTGGGACCTGTTCCTTGTTAATCTTTTCTTTAGAAGGCAGGTTTAGGTAGGATTTGGGATTGGTGTGCGTGTGTGTTTTAGGGACTATTACCTGTTGTTGCATAACAAATGCCCCCTAAAATTTAATGGCTTAAAACAAACATTTCTTATCGCATGGTTTCTGTGGGTCTGGAATTTGGGAGCGGCTGAGCTGGTGGTTCTGGCCCCGGGTCTCCCGAGACCATGGTCATGGGCCTGTGGCCAGTGGGGCAGAGCTTCCATTTCCAAGGGTTTCAGTCACTTGGCTGTTGGCACGAGGCTTCACTCCCTCATCATGTGGACCCTTCACAGGGCTACGCGTACGTCCTTACACCATGGCAGCTGGCTTCCCTCAGGGCCAGTGATTCACCAGGAAGATGGAGAGAGAGACAGAGACAGAGACAGACAGGGAGGAAGAGAGAATGTGTAAGATGGGAGCCCTAGCGCCTCTTAGGAAGCAGCTCATGGTCACTTCCATTGCATTCTGTTTATTAGGAGCTGGTCGCTAAGGCCCATGCTCAAGAGAGAGAACTGGGCTCCCAGTCAACCGTCAGAGAATTTATGGACATATTTTGAAACCATCATCTGGGGCTCACACTTGTCACAGAAAATTGAGAAATCGCCATAAAAGTATTCTGAAAAAAACAAATCACCTGTAGAACCACCACCTGCAGACACCCACTGCTGACATTTCGATTGTACGCTTTTCTTGCCTTTTATTTTCTGGATCCAAACAGTTGAAGGCTTTTTCATGTCCTTGTGATCAAACTGTATGTGGGATTTTCTGTTCTTTTCCCATTGCATTTTTTTCTTAATGTTTTTCCTTATTATGGCAACCAGCATTTTACATGCTCTCACGCTCTACAAAAGTCCATTTTTGTTTTACCCTTTAATTTTTTCCCATTAAACTTGGAGATAACCGTAGGCTTACATGCTGTGTAAGAGCTAACACAGAGGGATTGCATGCATCCTTTCAGTTTCTCCCAATGGTAACATCTTTAAAAACTACAGTAAAATATCACAACCAAGATTTTTTTTAAGATTTTATTTATTCATTTATGAGAGACACAGAGAGAGAGGGGCAGAGACATAGGCAGAGGGAGAAGCAGGCTCCAAGCAGGGAGCCTGATGTGGGACTCTATCCCGGGACTCCAGGATCCTGCCCTGGGCCAAAGGCAGACGCTCAACCTCTGAGCCACCCAGGCATCCCCACAACCAGGATCTTGACATAATCAAGATGCAGAACAATTTCCTCCTACAAGGATCCCTCAGGTTATCCTTAATGGACACCCTAATGCCCTGTGCCCCATCCCTAACCTTTGACAACTGTTAATCTTTTCTATTTCTATAATTTTGTCATTTCATGAATGCCTATAAATGGAATCATAGAGTACATAACTTTTGGGGATAGGCTTTTTTTCACTCCGCCTTGATTCTCTGAAGATTCATCCAGGTGTCTATAACGTGCCAGTAGCTTCTTCTTTCCTTCCTTCTGCAAGTAGTATTCCGTGCCATGATGTACCAAAGTTTACCCATTCACAGGGTGAAAAACACCTGGGCCATTTCCAGTTTTTGCCTATTACAGGTGAAGCTGCTGTGAACCCTGGGGCGCGCAGGTTTCTGTGTGAGCACAGTCTTAATTTCTCTGGGATAAGTGCCCAAGGGTGCAGTTGCTGGGCCGTGTGGCAGTTGCCTGTTTAGTTGCGAAAATCATGTTTAATAGCAGCTTAATTCTTCATCAAGAGAATAGACCATAATTTACTCTGTCACTGGATATATATTGCTTCTAATTAACGTGCAATTATAAATGATTTTGTACTTTGTTCTGAAATTATCTTTGCATTTCTGGCTGTTTCCTTGGGGTGGGCTCCCATGAGTGGAATTGCTCACTGTAGGACGGGAGGCTCCTTCCTGTGCATATTGCCAAACCAGACTGTGCTCAGTGCCGATGACCCAGACCGTCATGCATAGTTTGCTAGGCTGGTGCGCTCAGAATGGCCCGGGGGTGATGGGCTTGGTGGGGCCTGTGCCGGCCTATGGTGGGTGCTGTCTGGAGAGCCACAGGGGCCACAGGGAAAGGGGGGCAGGCCGAGTGAGTGGGGCCCAGCTGGCCCGCCTTGGTGCTTCCCTAACAGTCCTCTCTCACGCCCATCAGTGCTGGATGCCAAGGGCCTGGCACGAAGCTGCTTTAACCAGCTCTGGGAAGTATGCAGCCAGTGGCAGAAGCAGGTGCCCTCAACTGCCCAGGTTCCTCAGCGGCAGTGGCTGGTCTCCATGCATGCCATCCGGAATACACGCCGCAAGATGGAGGACCGGCATGTGTGCCTTCCCGCCTTCAATCAGCTCTTCGGCCTGTCGGTGAGTGCTCCACTTCCAGTGCTCCTCCTCCCGGGCCCCAGTCGGAGCAGGCTAGGAGGCCTTGTGTGGGGGTTCCGAGCAGAGCTGCCAGCCAGAGCTGAGGCAGGAGTGATCCCTGTAGCTGTCCCCTGAAGGCCAAGGTACCTGATGAGTCCAGGCACTTCATCGGGGGTCTGGGAGGCCCCATTCGTTGCCCCAGCACTTACTTCTGGGCCAGAGCAACCACCAGCCACCTTGCTTTCCCAGCTACGGGACTGAGGAAAGTGAAGGATCTGCCTGAGTCTGTCATAAGGGAGGCCCCAGGACTCACCCCAGACTCATGGTTCTGACGCTGCTTTGTCTCAGGTGCTGGGAGCCACCTGCTACACCATCCCTCATTCTATGTGCTCCAGCAACTCGTTACAGAAAGTGAACCGAAGCTCTGGAGCCTTGCCCTTTTGCAAATCTTGCAGCTCCTAAGTGCTTGAGTCAGGATGACCTGTCTGATGGCACAGGCCATGCTGATTCTTCCCAGACCCACCCCAGGCGGTGCCTGGGCTCCACCCGCAGACTAGAGCCTCCAGCTGGGTGGCAGCCTTGGTCGGGGCAAGGTCAGTGTGACTCCCACTGCACTCCCCATCAGGACCCCGTGGACCGAGCCTACTTTGCCGTGTTCGATGGTCACGGAGGGGTGGACGCTGCACAGTACGCCGCCGTGCACGTGCACACCAATCTGGCCCGCCAGCCGGAGCTGCTCACGGACCCCGCGGGAGCCCTCAGAGAAGCCTTCCGGCACACCGATGAGATGTTTCTCTGGAAAGCCAAGCGAGAGGTAAGAAGCAGTGAGCGGGCCTCGCATGCTGTTTGTGGGCCAGTAGCCATTAGCATCAGAGAGGCCCGTCTGGCAGAGGGAAAGGAATCAAAGCGATTGGTGGTGTTAGAAGGTCCTCACTAAACTCTGCTGGCCCTCATGTCTCTTCATTCCTACAGTAAAAGGGGGCTTTTGTCTTTCATTTGAATAAAAGCAGCATCAGGCTTGCCTCTGGTCCAGCATGCCTGGCCCCACAGCGACATGGACCTGCCCCACTCTGGTGGGTGTGCAGGGTTCACAGGGAAGGGCAGCCTGTTTTATTTTTTATTTTTTTAAAAGATGTTATTTATTTATTCATGAGAGACACAGAGAGAGAGAGAGGCAGAGGCACAGGCAGAGGGAGAAGCAGGCTCCATGCAGGGAGCCCGATGTGGGACTTACTCCCAGATCTCCAGGATCATGCCCTGGGCTGAAGGTGGCGCTAAGCCGCTGAGCCACCTGGGCTGCCCCCGGGCAGCCTATTTTAAAATGTGCCCAGGATTCTGCTTCAATTAGGTATGGCAAGATGACAGGCACTGACACCACCTTGAAAGAGGAGTTTTGTTACAGTGCCCAAGAGGAGACACCCTACCACACAGGGCCACATGGGGAGGCACCAGGGTTGGTCAGGAGGCAGAGAACACAGCATGGCCGGAGCCTTCACGGTGGCCTCACAGGAAGGCCTGGGCGAGGCAGGGTAGGCATGTTTAGGATTAGATAGTTTCTCGGGACGCCTGGGTGGCCCAGTCAGGTTAAATGTCTGCCTTCAGCTCAGGTCATGATCCCAGGGTCCTAAGATCAAGCCCTGTGTCGGGCTCCCCACTTAGCGGGGGTCTGCTTCACCCTCTCCCCCGCCCTGTCTCCCCACTCCTGCTCTCTCTCTTCCTTTCTCCATCTCTCAAATAATCTTTTAAAAACATTCTTTAAAAAAGGATTGGATAGTTTGTATAACCTCAATGGGCTCTCTGCTACTGGGGCTGCCCCCAGCTGTCCAGGCCAGGGGAAGGAGCCTGGCATGAGAGACAGAGGAGGTGGCTGAGGACATGGGTTCACACCGGCTGCCTGGCTCATGCATGAAGTTTGTGTGCTCGGGGCAGACATTTGCTGTCTTTAAGGATCAGCCTGTCCTGGGAGGGGCACTCTCTCCAGGATTAGTAAGTACCTTAATTTGTCAGAGCCTCAGAAAGTAGAGGCACCCAGCTGGCTCAGTCAGAAGAGTGAGACTCTTGATCTCGGGGTTGTGAGTTCAACCCCCATAGTGTGTGTAGAGATTACTTAAAAATTTTAAAAATATTGAAAAAAAATTGTTTTAACTTTTATTTTTTTAAGATTTTATTTATTTATTCATGAGAGACACAGAGAGAGAGAGAGAGGCAGAGACACAAGCAGAGGGAGGAGAAGCAGGCTCAGGCGTTCAACCGCTGAGCCACCCAGGGATCCCCCCCAATTTTTTTTTTTTTAAAGAAGAAAAGTTGGGACACCTGGGTGGCTCAGCAGTTGAGCATCTGCCTTCGGCTCAGGGCGTGATCCCAGGTCCGGGGATCAAGTCCCGCATTGGGCTCCCTGCATGGAGTCTGCTTCTCCCTCTGCCTGTGTCTCTGCCTCTCTCTCTGGATTTCTCATGAATAAATAAAATTTTTTTAAGAAATAAAATAAAGAAGAAAAGAGAGAAAATAAAACGCATGATTAATACATGGCCCCACCTCCCCTTGCTCACTCAGGTCTTGGCAGGCTGCTGGTGTCTGCTGGGCGTTTCCTTCCTCGGAAATTGTAGCCACGTAGGGATGAGGCACTTGTTTCTGAAAGAACACATCTGACCCCTCCTCTGTGAACTTACCACCCACTGAACCTTACCTGCAGAACTTCCATGGGGCCCTCCCAGCAGCCCTGCGAGGTGGCTACTAAAATTGTGTTCATTTTAGACATCAGGAAACTGAGGCCCAGAGAGCTTAAAGGACCTGCCCCAGTCAACATAGCTCGTAAGGACACTTGGAAAGGGGTGTACAGCAGATGCTCTGAGCACATACTCCCGCAGAAATCAGCAAAGCCAGACTTGCATCTTAATAGAAAGCCGTGTAGCATCTAAAACTGTAAAGCGAGGGACACCTGGGTGGCTCAGTAGTTGAGCGTCTGCCTTTGGCCCAGGGCATGATCCTGGAGTCCTGGGATCGAGTCCCACGTCGGGCTCCCTGCATGGAGCCTGCTTCTCCTCTCTCTGCCTGTCTCTCTCTCTCTCTCTCTCTCTCTGTCTCTCATGAATAAATAAATAAAATATTTTAAAAATAAATAAATAAATAAAACTGTAACGCAGGAGCCACTGAGGTGCTTCAGCCCTCGTGGCCACTGTCACCCCGGGCGGTGAGCTCCGGGCCACCTCCCAGAATAGTGATTCTCTGAAGCAGGTATTTAGACTAGGCTGCTAGTATTTTAAGATACCTTTATTGAGGGATCCCTGGGTGGCGCAGCGGTTTAGCGCCTGCCTTTGGCCTGGGGCGTGATCCTGGAGACCTAGGATCGGATCCCACGTCGGGCTCCCTGCATGGAGCCTGCTTCTCCCTCTGCCTGTGTCTCTGCCTCTCTCTCTCTCTCTCTCTGTGTGTGTGTGACTATCATGAATAAATAAAATCTTAAAAAAAAAAAGATACCTTTATTGAGATATAACTGACACATAATACATTGTGCATATTACAAGTGTACAATGTGCTGTTGGTTCCATAAAAAAGTGTATAGTTGGATAGGTTTTGGCATGTGTCTACAGCTGTGTAACCCTCCCCACAGTAACGGACATATCCATCACCCCCGAAGTGTTTCTTCCGTCCTTTGTCACCCCACCCTCCTGCCCACCTAATCCCAGGACAACCACCTATCTGCTTTCAGGCATTACAGATGATAGAGTGCGTGCTTTCTAGAGTTGTATGTAAACGGGACCACACAGGATGTGCTCTCCTGTCATGCGGCGTGGGAGAGTCCTGTGCCCCAGTGTGCTTTACCAGTTCATTCCTTTGACCTGGCTGAGCGCTGTTCCAGGAGCCAGTCCGTCTAGACAGGCGTGGGCCCGCAGAGCCGGCACCCAGCCCACCCGCTCCCCTCTCTCCCTGCAGCGGCTGCAGAGCGGCACTACAGGGGTGTGCGCACTCATCGTGGGAAAGACCCTGCACATCGCCTGGCTTGGGGACTCCCAGGTCATCCTGGTGCAGCAGGGACAGGTGGTGAAGCTGATGGAGCCTCACAGGCCTGAGCGACAGGTAAGCCCCCTCTGTCTATCCCTGGGACATCCCCAGCCCCCTGTCACACTGCACAATAGCAGTTGGTCGGATGGGTGAGGAAGTAAGAGGGGCCCTGGACCATCTATCTAGGGAGCTCCTGGTGTTCCTCCAGAGGGAGGGCCCTTCTGACTCCAGTGTCTGGGGCTGAAGAGGGGCGGTCCCCTAAAGCTTGAGGCATTAACAGCCAAAAGTCCCAAGTGAGCCCTTCTCACCACAGTGGCATGGAGCCTGGAGCTGCAGGGGAGACCTGGGGCCTCTGCCCAGCAGGCAGCCCGGGAAGCAGGGTCTGAGTGCTGGGTCCCACACTTTGTGCGGGTGGGCCAAGGGTAGCTGGCCACCTAGGCTATGGGGGATGGCTCCAGGGAGGAGGTGATGCTGAGCCAGGGTAGGAAGGAACCAGCCTTGGGGCTTCATTGGGTAGTGGCTACGCTGAGATCTTGAGGTCACTCAACTGTCTGAGCCTCAGGGTCGTCACCTGAACACAAGGATGACATTCCTCTGTGTCCAGTCTGCCTGTCTCCTGAAGTAGGAGAGCAGGAGATCACATCCTGGGGCACGCCCACGTGCCCTGTCCCCACTCGGCTATCCCCACGTGGTTGGGCATTCCACGGCAGCACTGGCAGCGCCCCCACCCTTCCGTAGGGCTCCGCAGAGCTCCGTTCTGGACTCCTGTCCATGGACATCCAGGCTCCCTCAGTCCCTGTGCTAGGAGCAACACCGCAGTGAATAGCTTTGTACGATATTTCATTGCTCAGGGTGCAGCACGTTAACAGAGCAGCTTCCTAAAAGTGGGGCGGAGGGGTCCAAGTGTTCACAACTGTGGTCCTGGCACAGTTGCCACACTGCTCCCCTCAGGCTGCGTGGCCACGGGAGTCCCTTTGCCCACGGCCCCACCGAACCGTCGGCTCCTGACAGTCTGAGGGGAAGGGAGGCGGCTGTTCAGTTTGCGTTTGTCTCATGGACCAAGACTGAGCACCTTCTCAAACACTGAAGATCATTTACATTGCCTTTCTGGAGAGCCCTTCGTTCTTGTCCTTGACTCATTTGTCTCCGGAGCTGTTGCTATTGTTCTTATCAGTTTGTAGGTCAGCACTTTGTCTACAGCAGTTTGCACATAGCCCCCCACTTGGTCTTTGCTTATGGGCTTTCGCCTTGTAGACACGTTGGCTTTTATATAACCGACTGGAGCTGTCCTTCTGTGGCTTCTGGATTTGGAAAGTACTGCAGGGAGTGTCAGGCAGTGATCCCTAAAACAGCGGGGAACGCAGCTTTCCTTGGCCTCAGCTCCTGCATATGTTCTCCCTACCATAGAGAGGAGAGGACTGAGGCTCAGAGACGTAAGTAATTTGCCCAGAGGACACAACTGAGAAGTGGCATCTGTCCTGTGTCCCTCCACCCTCACTGCAGCCCTGAGGCATTTGGCACCTGCTCCCCGGTGGACCATTCTTCCCTGAGACAAGCAGTCAGGTGAAATGCAGTCTAAGTCAGAACTAGGCACGAGCCTCTGTTCGGGGTGCCTGGCCTGCTCCTGCCTGCACCCCTGCAAGCTTGCTGGTGTGCCTCCTCTCCAGCCCAGTAGGGCCTTCTCTGGGCAGCATTTCCCAGACACTGCCTGAGCCCTGCAGTGTAGCAGCATCACAAAGAGCGCAGCCAGACAGCTGTGCTTGGTCCTGGCTCTACCCATTTCAGCCTTGAGCACCTGTCTGTGAAACGGGGTTCCCGGGAGATAAGAATCAAGCTGCCTGGGACATGTGGGGTGCTGGGACCACAGCTTGCATGGGAGAAGCCTGCCAAAGTGTCTGTTCTCCTCGTTAATATGCACCCCACATGGCTGGAGAGACTAGATCCCAGAGCTCTCTTGACCCCGCCAGCTATGCCCAGCTAATGAGCCCTGTGATCCCAAGCTTAGCCTGTCACCCACACAGAGAAGTAATCAAAGACCCGGTGAACAGTCTCCCACAAAAAGCAGCCATCACCACATTGGTCACGAGAGTAGGAAACTGGTGACAACCTGGTGAGCTGCAGGGAGGGCTTGGCAGCTGCCAAAACCGGCTGTGAGGTACATGTGGGGACCCCATGGCACTCTACCTTGGTCTGCTGCTGTCTGGACAGAGCCTGGATCTGCTGTCTGGATTCAGTGCAGGCCAGCAAACAGCACCCAGGAGTTTACTGAGGCAGTGAGCCTCCTAGCACCTCTCAGGGTAACGGGCAGCCACAAGCCACAGGAGTGGGCAAAGTGCCGGGAGATGCCAAAGAGGGGAAGGAGCAGGAGCCAAATCCTGGCAGTCGGTGGTCCCCAATAGGCCAGGCATAGGGTCCAGAAGGAAAGGGTAGGTTTAGGCAGGACCAGCCACTGAGAAACTGCTCTTGTGTTAGGAACTTCATAAGAAATCTCTGGAAGCTTCTGGAATGATCAGACCACCGGAGGGTAGGCTGAGAGCTGGGTAACAATAAAGGCCACTGCAGTCTCCTGGCCAGCAATGGGGAGGACCTGCCTGTCAAGGTAGCCTCAGGAGGGACAGAGAAGAATCCAGGTTTTTGAGGATGGGGAGGGGGCCTTGGTTATCCAAGAAGATGGTGATGCCATTAGTCAGGGGACCAGGGGCCAGGGAGGACGAGGTGGGGTGTTACCTATGAGTGCAGGGTCGGTAAGACACCCTGTGAAGGCAGGCAGGTCTGGGGCTGCGGGCCTGGGGGCTGCATGCTCACAGAGCTGAGGTGTGTGGGAGGTGGGGGGGAGCGTGTGGCAGGAGAGCGGGCATGTGCCATCAGAAGTAGGAGGGAAGCACAGCCTGATGGAAACCTGGGAGGAGAGCCTGGGGGTGGCCGAGTGCAGTGCCGGTCACATTGGCTGTGCAGCTGACCTCACTGCCAGCCAAGCCCAGGAGGAACAGGCCACTGCCTGAGAAGTGCTCAGGTGAGTGAGGCCACTCAGTCCAGGGCAGGAGGGAATGAGAGGAAATGGCTGGACAGGGTCGCCTCTCTGAAGTAGGGGACCAGAGGCCCAGCTGAGTAGGGCCTCGAAATCCAGATTGGGTGGGAAATGGCCCTTAGTGGGAACCTACTTGGCCACCAGCTCTGAGCTCGACCGTGGAGAAGCTGTTTCGGGCCAGTGGGGAGGATGAGCGGGAAGGCAGCTGAGGGGTGGGTGTCAAGGAGATAGGAGACCAAGATAGGGGTGCCCCAAGTCCAATGATCCCCTAGTCCTGGGCCAGGCATGGTGACACAGGTGGGAGTCATGGGATGGGGTAGGCAGCTGGGATGCAGCATGAGGGTAGAGGGAGAAAACCAGGGTCAGGACAGGGAGTGAGTGGGAGGAGGGATGCTGGGATAGAGAAGTGAGGCCTGGTTCGGCCGCCTGCTCTCTGGCTCACAGACGGAGTTGGCCCATCAAGCCGAGGGCCTGAGCTAGTGGTTTCGCAAAGGTGCTTCCGTCAGCGGCGGCCACAGAGGAGCTGTGACCCAGCAACCTTTCTGCCCTCCCGTTCAGCCCAGCCCTGTCCCCACAGCCGGCTCAGAAAGCCTGAGCCCCCTGGCTGGACGGCCTCTGCAGGCTCAGCGTGCCAGGGAGCACTGGACCTACTGGGAGATTCCCACTGGGAGCGGCGGTGTCCAGGAGTTCCCGTTCCCAGGGGGCAGAGGTGGACTTGGGGGCTGTGCAGCCCGGCTGTGAGAGGGCCCCGGAGGCAGCTCACAGTTCACCCTCTGTCACCCCTTCGCCATGGCCCCACCTCGCGGACATTGAGTGGGCTGTGCTGGGCTGGAGTGTGTAGGAAACCATATCTTCCTACAGACGCAGGTTGGGGGTGCCCTCTGAATTGTGCGAAGCTCCTCAAAGTCCCCAAGGGGTGGGGATCAGGCCGGAGGCCAGGGATTGCTCCCGTCCGTAGGTCCGTAGGCCTCTGCATGTGCGCGGATCCACCTGCCTCTCCCCAGACCCTGCCAGTCTCTCTTCCCCTTCCACCTGCTTATTCCTTCCTCCTTGCCCACATTCATGGCCCTTTCGGCCTTTTTCTGGCACCGCCCACACCACGGTGGGTGCTCCGGCCCAGAGGGAGCAGTGCAGGCAGGTCAGGTCCTGTCCTGCCTCCTGTGCGGGAGCCTCCGCTGGAACCGCATGGGAGGCCCAGCCTTTGGTGTCAGTGTGCCCCTCCCCCTGCAGTAGGTCCCTATCAGCGCGGAGCCCCTCTGCAGGTGGAAGGGCCCACATCTGTGGTCCCAGAGAGAGGGGCCTGGGCTGCCAGCAGACACTGTCCCGGGGGGCGTGGGAAGCTCCCAGCCGAGGAGGCTGGTGCCCTGGTGGTGGGTGCTGCTTCCACTTGGGGTTGGGGGAAGGGCTTTGAGAAAGAACAGGGCCTGGGTCAGGTTTCATCCAGCCCTGGCAGGTCGCCAGGACGGAGCACAGGCTTGCTCTCTGTGCTCTTGTCCCAGCGGCTTGCAATGAGGGGACAGTATCCTGAGTGAAAGGTGAGGCAACGGGGGGTCAGTGGCCGCGGGTGGTCCATGTCTGCACCGTAACTGAGGTGGCTGTTCCTGCAGCCGGAGACCCTTCAGGTCTCCCTGGTCTCTGACTGTTGTCCTGATGCCTCCTCTGGGCATCATTCACGAGCTGCAGCTCCCCTCGCACAGCCACGCTGGGCAGCCTGCCCCGCGGGTGCACCCCGGCCCCTACTCTGGCTTCCCCCACAGGATGAGAAGGAGCGCATTGAGGCGCTGGGCGGCTTCGTGTCCCACATGGACTGCTGGAGAGTCAACGGGACCCTGGCCGTGTCCAGAGCCATCGGTAAGGAGCCAAGGGGCGGGAGACGGAGGCCTCTTGTCTGAGGCCCAAGGGTCACCCAGCTGTAGGGGACAGTCGCGTCCTGGGCTGCTAAAGCACCTGTGGCCTGTGGGGCCATGTAATCAGACTGCGAGGGGCCTCTGGTAAAGTTAGCGCACGTGCAGACACCTCAGAAACTTCCACCTCCTGGTTTAAGCTGTAGCAGTGATCTCCCCACTAAAACAGCTCCCCAGAAAAACCTCCTAGGAGACCCTTGGATAGCTGCTATACGTGCTAGAAGGTCATTTACAAATATTCTATAATTTAAGATTATTGGTTACCTGCCCCCCATTCATCCTGATTCTTAATAAAAAAAAAAAAAAAAAAAAAGGAAAAGAAGCAGCCTCCTGTCCCCCACAAGCCTATTTTCCCAGCATCCTATGGCTGCTGGGCCCCCGCCTAGGGCTCAGCAGCCGCACGTCTCCCCGAAGGTACTAAAACTCCATTCCTGCCGAGCCCCATGTGGCACCTGTCCCTCCTGGCCTTCCTGCCACAGGTGCCTGCCCAACAGCCCTTCTCCCTCTGCTGCCACCGTTGGGTCCCTGGACACACAGGGCTGGGGAGGTGGCAGGTGAGCCTCTCCAAGCGGAGGCTCCTTCCACGGAGGGGGGCCCCCCAGGTGGTTCCACGTCAGGGAGCGGAGCAGTCTGGTGCACGCTTGGAGGGCAGGGGACCCATAGAAGGAGGGGACCCGTGGGCCTGGGCAAGGTGTGAGGAGGGGACGGTGGGTTCCGGGCTCACCTTGAAGGTAACCCCCATGGGACTTGCTAGCATATGGGATCTGGGGTCTCAGGCAGAGGGGCCTGAGAGGAAGGGAACCTGCAGACGTGAGTACAAGGAACAGCAGGCCCTCGACCTCAGCCAGCTGCCCTCTCTGACTCCAGGCCCGGCTCCGCTGGAAGTGAAAAGGCCGTTTGTAGAGCTGACCTCTGGCCCAGCTGGGCTCTAACTCTGCCCTCTGGACAGCAGAATAAGCCTGCCACATTGCCCTCTCGTGTTTTCTTCATAGCCCTTAGCACCACGTGAAATTACCTGCCCCCACGGTGAACACAGGGGTCGGAGCAGGGTGGCCACAGCGAGGCCCGGGCCCGCTGGGATGCACTCGGCCACGGGCAGCCCGGCCCTCTGACATGAGGCCCTTCTCTCCCGTGCCCAGGGGACGTGTTCCAGAAGCCCTACGTGTCAGGGGAGGCGGACTCGGCCTCTCGGGAGCTGACGGGCTCCGAGGACTACCTGCTGCTGGCCTGCGACGGCTTCTTCGACGTCGTCCCCCACCAGGAGGTCGCGGGCCTCGTCCACAGCCACCTGGCCCGGCAGCAGGGCAGCGGGCTGCAGGTTGCCGAGGAGCTGGTGGCCGCGGCCCGGGAGCGGGGCTCCCACGACAACATCACGGTCATGGTGGTCTTCCTCAGGGACCCCCGAGACCTACTGAAGGGCGGGGCCCAGGGGACAGGGGATGTGCCCTCTGGCCTCTCACAGCCAGAGACCAGCACTCCGCAGAGCAGCTAGGAGGTGTAGGCCCCCTGCCCCCACCCGCACCCCTCCCCTCAGATGCCTTAGGACCCGACAGGCGGTGGCGGGCAGGCGGGTGCCATCCTCAGTGCTTCCCCAGGGCCCCGAACCCCCTGCTCGCATCAGTCCATCCTGGTGTCTGGGGAACTGCACTGGGTGGTGGTGTTATTCATGCCCCGCTCGGGCAGGCAGTGGGGTGGCCTGGATCCCCAAAGGAGGCCTAGGGAAGAGACCTCACCAAAGAGAAGATGACCCAAGAAGTGGAGCAGCTCTTGCTCCCAGCCCCACTGGGTAGGGGCAGGGCCAGAGGCCACAGGCGCGGGCCACAGCCAGACCAAAGACACTGGGCCTGTGCCCGGGGCAGCAGGATGCTGCACGTGAGTCCCCGGGCAGACCCAGGAGCGACGGACATTTCCAAGCGTGTCCTGGGCGCCTGGCTCAGGCTTCTCGTTTGCTCCTCACTGGCCACGGCTGGGAGGCCCCAGTCTCTACAGATGGGCCTGGCTGGGCCTGGCCTGCCAAGCTGGCTTCCCGAGTGGGGAGAGCGGCCCCTGGGGAGGGAGGCGCACCAGGGATCTGGTCTGCAGTGGGTGCTCACGGCCCCCAGCCTCCCTGCCCCCCTGCCCCCCCATCCCGCGCACACCCAGGGAGGGGGAGGTCAGAACGATGACACGTGTGTCTTTTTATTTGTGGGCTTTTTCCCCCCCAGGGAAGTCTAACTCAGAAGCAGTATTTCAGGTTTTTGCCTTTGTTTTGTCAGTGCCAAGTTGACCTGTTGTGTCATATAACTTAAGCAGAGCTTAGCATTTATTTTATTCTTAGAAAACTTAAGTATTGATTTTTTTTTTTTTGAAGAAACTTCTTTTGCAGTATTACTGAATTTTTTTTTCCTAAATCAGGATTGAAACAAACACTTTTCCAGGTGGTGTTAATAAGCCATTCAAGTGCCTTAAACAGCTTTAGGTAAGGCTAGACCCGCCGGGCCTGGGACGGATTCTAATAGGCATGCTTCAGTTTTTTACAAAAGCAGGATTTATTTTGTTCTAGTGGCATGATTTTGGCTAGAATTCTTCCCGGACGAGTTCTTTCCACTTGTCATGATTCCATTCGCTGCTGGAAGTTAGCAAAGCAGCCCCTAAGAGCGTAGGCTGTGCTGTGCTACCTGGGCCAGACCACGGGCCTCCGGGAGCTCCGGGTGACCATGGCCCCGCCAGCCTCCCTCCACACCTTGGCCTTGCTGCTCATGTCTCATGTCTCATGTCTCTGGTTGGTGCCCAGGCTGAGGGACTGAGCTCCTTGAAGCGGGTTCCTCGTTTGACTGGAATGTTCTAGAATGTCTTGTGTTAGTAATCGAGTCGGTTTCATTGGGAAACACGCTGAAGAGGCCTTGGCAAGTCCGAAGCAGGCTGGGGGGCTTTGGCTTGGTTTGGAGCCTGTCCCGCTCACCTGCCCCACAGCCCCCAAAACCCTCCTGTCTCCCGCTCGCCATGGCTGTCACCCTCTGCCACCTGGCTCTGCCCACAGCCTAACTGCCTCAGGGAGGGCTCCACATTCCCTAGCATGCTCTGGGCAGGTGAGGCTTGGGAGCCACGAAACCCCAGGTGCCTGGCTGCTCACATCCAGTGAGGCGGATATGGCATGTGTGTCAAGTTGGAAGTGGCAGGTTAGGTGGAGTCCAGGCAGAAGTCAAGGGCCATGAGAGAGGGATCTCTGGTGGGAGGACCCAGGCCTACAGGCCTGGGAAGAGCATTAGGTAGCTGAGCTGAGGCTTCTAGAGAATGTCGCTGGGAGATGGGCAGCAGGAGGGAGCTTGGCACCAGCCCCCAGGCCAGGAGGTCCGCAGAGTCCACCCGCAGTAGCCAGGCCCCAGCAAAGAGAGCGCAGGGAGGACCCTGATCGCGTGCACAGAGGGAGCCCTGCTGACGAGGAAGCGGGCAGTTGGGAGCCTCGGGGGCCCTCAGCCCAGGGAAGGGCAGTGGGTGAGATGCCCCCCTCCAGGCCCCAGACAAGCGGACCCTGACACAGGAAGGGAGGGAGCCAGCTCGGGCAGGCAGTGGGGCAGTGAGGTGCCACCCGCAGGCTCGGCGCTTACCCCTCACTCCCACAGCAGGGATAGAGCTGCTCGGATGATGGGGTCAGTGCCGTGGAAATGATGGGAAGTACCTTAAACACCACAATTCCAAGAAGGTTTGGTAGGAGCCAACAGTGACCTTGTGTTGCCCCACTTAACCGGAAGGCCCTGCTGCTCTCCGGGGGTCCAAAGCCCTTCTTCGGCCCTTCCCGGCCCAGGGCCGGCAGGAGGTGGCACGTGGCCCTGCCCTTCACCACCAGCCTGGCTGCTCCTGGGCATGATCTTAGCAGATGGAGGAAGCACGAGCTTCTGTTTTTCTCATTTCTTTGCTAATCTTATTCCGTGATTGCCATCAGGAGTGCGGCTTCACCCGTGGGGCCCGGATCCCCCACGTGATGGTCTGACTCCTGCCCGGGCTCGAGGCTCTCCCAGGAGATCTCTCCAGGCTTGTCCCAGTGCCCACCCCGCCTCTGGCAGAGGCCTCTGCTGTCTGGTGCTGCCCATCCTTGCCTTGGGGCTGAGGGCGCCCTTGTTCATGCTGCACAGACGCTGGCTTTGTGCAAGCACCTAGGCACAGAGGCCTCTTCCCTCTTGACCAGGGGCTGGTCAGCCTTGAAAGTCCTGGCCCCCCTTCTCTTCAGGCCACAGTCCGAGGAGGGCCCCTAGCCGGGCCCCCCTTCCCAACCCTCGCCTTGCCACTAGCTCATTGTGTGAGCTGAGCAAGTCCTGGAGCCTTCCTGGGCCTCAGTTTCTCCTTTAGAGGGTACAGGGTTGCACTGGATTTGTGTGGCAGATCCTGGAATTCTGGAGGTTCAGGGGCCAGCCTGGTGCATCCTGGGGAGCCGCGGCCAGTGCCGCGGGAGCCCCCCCCCCCCCCGCCCCGACCGCCAGCAGGGAGGGGTGATGAAGTATTATTAGTGTCTATTCTTGCAGCTAAGTGGGTTGGAAGAGAAAGGAGCCGCAGACGCTGGCGCCGTATGTGGATCACAAGCTGGGGCCCAGGTGGAGCTGAGCCCAGGCAGCGGCAGGGGGGCAGCAGGTGCCAGGCCCGGGGACAAGGCAGGGCTCGGCCGCGCCCTCCGCGCCCAGTCGTGCTGCCAGCCTGCTGCCGTGCGGGGCCGGGTGCGCGGCCTCCCCGACCTCGCTTGTCCTCGCGCCCAGGACTAGGAAAGGGGTGCGCTGCAGGGGGGATGGTGGCGGGCCCAGGCCCCCCTGGAGAGGCCCGGAGCCAGCCTTGGGCCGCAGCCCCGTGTCCCGCCCCCCTCCCTCGTGGGTGCCCTGGCTACCTCAGCAGTATTCCAGGGCTCGGGCGCGGCCCGGGCGGGTCTAGGCCTGGCCCTGACGGGGGCTGCACCGAAGCCCAATGGGCCCGTGCAAAATAAGCTGGTTTGGGTTTGCTTCTGCCTGTAGCCCACGGGAGGCAGCCCCAGGAGGCCCGCGCTTCTCGTCGAGGCTCCACAGCTTTGCCAAATGCGCCGAGCTTTGCCATTCAGTGCGCCGTGCCAGCCTTGCCAAGGGTTCATCTCTGCACGTCTCAGCAGGGCTCCTGGGAGAGGTGTTCTCTGCAAGGGGCGTCTTGTTCCAAGACGGGATGGCCATTGCCCTTGTCTGCAGGGCCAAGTCCCAGGATGTGGGGGCAGAAACTCAGTCTCCTCCCAGGGGTCACTGTGCTCAAGTGTCAATAAACCACGAGTTTTGAAACCCTGACGCCCGAGTCCTGCGTTCTCTCACCTCTGAGCACCTGGTGCCCCTGAGTGTCCACAGGGTGTGTTTAAAAGCCGCTGGGGCCCTGGGGGGCCATCTACCAATCTCCCCACAAAGCCAGCAGATTAACTGGGGAGATTGCCCTGCCTCCTGGCCAGCCAGCCCAGCCTGGTTCTCTTCCCTGGGCTCTAGGCCACCCTGTGCCAGCAGGCCGAGGGTCTGGCCACTGTGAGCCTGTGCAGAGGCTGACAGAGGGGCGAGGCCCAGGGGGACCTCACAACACTGGGGACCCCACAGGAGCCTGAGCATGGGGCCCCTCCCAGCGGAACACTCAGATGGGGGAGGGCAGGCCAGCAGCTGCCAGGAGCTCTCTTGTGCTCCTGGCTGAACTCGGACTCCAGGGCAACAGGAAAACATCCAGAATGCTTCCATGCAGACACTGCTGAACCATGGCCCCAAAGTGTAAGGGAGGCACTTGTGTTTTGGGGTTTGTTTGGTTGGGACCAGCTAGCCAGATTGCTGTGTCCCTCGCTCCTCCCAAGCCCTGCCCTGGAGCTAAGCCTTTGCCCACATTTGGGCCTTGCCAGGCCAGCTTCTAGTCCCTTCCCAAATCACCCTGAGAGCTTTCTGTGCGCCTCCCGTTTCAGGCCTCTCTGCAAGGGAGGCAGCTTTATTTGTCTCCATCATGTCACCGAGAGGGGGCTGGGGCTCGAGCCAGGCCCTGAGCACCACCCCCCCAGCCCCACCTACTCACCCATCTGTCTTCCCCCTGCCCGGTCCCCTCCGCCTCCTTGGAAGCTCCCTGCAGAATCTGCCCAGCAGAACCTCGTTCTTAAGTATATGCTGTCTTGATTGTTCACAAACGAGTTGCCTCGTGTGTCTGAATCTCATTGCTGTAGCCAGATGGCGGCTCCGCACTCCCCCCGCCACCCCACTCTCACTGAGCTCAGAGGCCTGAGCCCAGGAGAGCATCCCCTCTGGGGCCGCTGGGGAGGGGGAGGGGGAGGCCTGAGGGGCCAGGCAGCAGGCAGGCAGGGGCTGAGTGGCTTCTGGGGCAGCTGGGTGTCCTTCACCTGCCAGTCCAGCCCATCACGATGGCGGGTGGGGGCTGGGACATCAGCCAGAGGGAGACAAACCTGCACCCAGAGGCCAAGTCTGGCACACACAACCGCCTGCCTCCAGGAAGGGTGAAAGCGGGGTGGTCAGGACTGCGTCTTATGCCAGCAGGGGAGGGAGGCCTGGGGAAGCAAGCCCAACCGTCAGCAGAGCCAGGGAGACGGAGACTGGGAGCCAGCTGGGAGGGCCGATGACTCCCTTGCCCCCAGAGTCCCCCTCAGAAGGTCCTAGACCTAGCTACCTACCTCCTTCTGGTCCTGCATGGCACCCCCATTCTGGTCTGGCTGGTCTGGGCCAGAGCAAGGTTCTGAACCAGTCAAGGACAGTCAAGGCCCAGACACAAAGCCACATTTCATCTTGGGTCAGTTCTGGGCACTTGGGCCGGTGGAGTCCCAGCCATCCGCCTGCCCAAGGCCGAGCAGTGGGCACAACCTCCTCAGAGCAGCCGTGGGCTTGCTCCCACCCAGGTGGAGGGCCCCGGGCAGGCGCCAGCTCTGGCCACAGTGCAGGCGGCCACGGTGGCTCTGCTGCTCCTCCCGGGCAGGCCCCTGGGCCACTATGGCTGTGGCACGGGAGACCACCTCCCCTCCCCGGGTCCTGGGATCGAGCCCCGCATCGGGCTCCCTGCTCAGTGGACAGGCTACTTCTCCCTCCACTTCCTCCCCACTCGTGCGCATGCTCGCTCGCTCTCTCTCAAATAAAACCTTTTTTTCAAAAAAGGAAGACCTCTTGAAATGAAAGACCTTTTGCCCAGAGACTAAGACAATATAAACTCACTGAAAATGAAACATAAAATACAAAAGCTATAAATCTTGGAGTCAGAGCTATATGTACACATGCTGCAACCTAGTACCTTTACTGTCTGGCGGCAGCGCTGTGTTCTCTGGAAACCAAGGCCTCACGTCAGGAAGCTGGATCTTAGCAGCTTCTGCTCAGCCTCAGGAGTGCCGGGTCCCCGGCTCGGGCCGCACGGGTCTCCCCACTGATCCTGACTGCAGCACCCCCGGGTGGGCTCTTCCCCCGTCAAAATAAGGAGTATCCACCCTAAACAGCCCGAGAACTGATGTCCTAGATAATAATGCATACGTTACAGACCCACCGACCAAACTCAAATGGTCTGGCCAACAATACCAAAGCTCCACGTATGCCTTTGAGGGCCTACCTCTCTGCATCATCTTTATAGAGGTTTGTTTTTTTTTTTTTTTTTTTTGTTTTTTTTTTTTTTTTTTAGGATTGGTTTATCTATTTGAGAGAGAGGGGATCCCTGGGTGGCGCAGGGGTTTGGCGCCTGCCTTTGGCCCAGGGCGCGATCTTGGAGACCCGGGATCGAATCCCACATCGGGCTCCCGGTGCATGGAGCCTGCTTCTCCCTCTGCCTGTGTCTCTGCCTCTCTCTCTCTCTCTCTCTGTGACTATCATAAATAAATAAATTTTAAAAAAAAAAAAAAAAAAAAAAAAAAAGAGAGAGAGCGAGCATGCAAGCAAGGGGAAGAGCAGAGGGACAAAATCTCAAGCCGACTCCCCACCGAGCACAGAGCCCTATATGGGGCTCAATCTCACAACCCTGACATCATGACTTGAGCCGAAATCAACAGTTGGCCACTTAACAAACCGAGCCACCCCGGCGTCCCAAGATTTTATTTTATTTTATTTTATTTTTAAATATTTTATTTATTCATGAGAGAGAGGCAGAGACACAGACAGAGGGAGAAGCAGGCTCCATGCAGGGAGCCCAGTGCAGGACTTGATCCCGGATTCCGGGATAAACCCTGAGCCAAAGGCAGATGCTCAACCATTGAGCAACCCAGACATCTCTTTTTTCTTTTCTGAAGATTTTATTTATTCGTGAGAGACAGAGAGAGGCAGAGACACAGGCAGAGGGAGAAGCAGACCCCATGCAGGGAGCCCGACGTGGGACTCCATCCCGGGACTCCAGGGTCACGCCCCGGGCTGAAGGCAGGCGCTAGACCGCTGGGCCACCCGGGCTGCCCCCAAGATTTTATTTTTAAGTAATCTCTACACCCAACGCGAGGCTCGAACTCCTAGCCCCTAGATCAAGGGTCACACATTCCATCCACTGAGCCAGCCAGGCACCCACCACGCTGCTATTCATTTTCCTTGTCTTTTTTTTTTATGAAAACAGGACTTGGCTGTGTGCGTTCTTCACATTTTTGTCACTCAGCATTCTGTTTCTCCGATTCATTCGTGCTGTGTGGGTCTCTGGCCTTTTGCAGAAATGGAGCTGCTCTGAGCATTCTTGATGGGTCTCCTAGTACCCACATGTGAGAGTTTCTCTAGGGTGTATATGGAGGAGTGAGATCGCCAGGCAGGACTGGCTGCGGGACTTGCAGGGCCCTGTGCAAATCTAAATGCAGACCCGTTTGAAAAAAATTTTTTAAGGATTTTATTTATTTATTCATGAGAGACACGGGAGGGCTGGGGCAGAGACACAGGCCCCATGCAGGGAGCCCGGTGCAGGACTCAATCCTGGGACCCCAGGATCATGCCCTGGGCCAAAAGCAGGTGCTAAACCGCTGAGCTACCCAGGGATCCCCCATTTGGTAAATTATTAGGAATTGCAAGACAGCAGCAGCCACCGCCTCTTCACCCCCTGGAAAAGGTTGTGCAAAGACCTTGTGCTATACGGGCGGCAGTGCATGGGGCATCCACCATTTCACACTCTCACCAGCACTTGCTTGATTCCATCAGTTTTTTAAATTTTTATCAGTGGAACATGAAATGGCATCTCCTTGTGACTTCATTTTTTTTCTCCTTTTATTTTTTTCCTTGTGGTTTCAGATTGTACTCCCTCGGTTACCCACAGGGGTGGGCAACGTATGTGTGGATTGACTCTTGGGGGACTTTTAAGGAACAGGGGACGAGGTTGTTGCCTTGTTCTGCTCTTGGCCCTAAATGACCATGTGGGCTTGTGTGGGTCACTGCCCTCCTGGGGGTTTATTTTTGTCATCCGAGCAATAGAGATATGGTGCTTTGCAGTTGTGCAGTTAGATTTCTCTCCCTTAGGTCAGGAGCCACAGTCTCTGCATCTTGTGTCTTCAGCTGAAGGCCAGGCCCTAGGCTGGTGTTGCCACATCCACGGAAGGAAGGCTGTAACTCACCAGGTCTGTAAGTGTCAGCAGAGGCCAGACAGGTGAGGGAGCTTCCCTGTGGAAGCAGGTGGGGTGGCAGGCAGGGGCAGGGAGCGGAGACCTGGTTCGAGCCTGCCTCTGCAGCCAGGGGAACTTCACCTCTCGGAGCCTCTGCTTTCTCATCTGCAAACGGGGATGATGACAACCCCCTCCTAGGGCTGCAGCGAGGATTGACTTAGACGTGGAAGTGGTGGGGACTCTCTTCACCCCGCCTCTGGAATTCTAGGATACATCCCCCACTGCTGACCTTAAGGGGTCTCTCTTCCCTCTGGGCACCAGATCCTTCCTCTGGCAGTGAGGGGAGGGGCCATCATTGATTGCCCTACCAGGGGCCACTGAGTCACAGAGGCAGAGGTTCCAAGTTGGAAGGTAAATCTGGCCAAGCTAGAGCTCCAGCTGAGACCATCAGCATGTGCCCCCTTTTCTTTGAACTGAGGTTCAGTTGATAACAATGCTGCACTTCAGACCATCTGAGACCTGTGCGTGATAAGCTTAGGAGACAGGACAGTCATGATAAATTGCCAGAAACTTCAGTGTCCCTTCTCCTCCTCTCCCCCCGCCCACTGGTGCCCTAACACAGGTGTTAGTGAAATGCTTGGGGTGACTGGCTTCTCCCTTCCACCGAGCTGCTAAGCAATCCGTGGCAAGCAAAGTACTCCCCCACCCCCACCCCCACCACTGGCCTCTGGTGGGCGAGCAATGGGTCTCCAACTGCTTCTAGAGAATGCCCTGGAAAGTCTTCCGGACACTTCTTTTTTAAAGATTTTATTTATTTATTCATGAGACACACACAGAATGAGGGACAGGGGCAGAGACACAGGCAGAGGGAGAAGCAGGCTCCATGCTTCTGGAGCTAAACGTGGGTCTCGATCCCGGGATTCCAGGATCACAACCTGGGCCGAAGGTGACGCTAAACTGCTGAGCCACCCTGGGCTGCCCTCCTTTTGGACACTCTGACTCAATGTATCCAAACTCACCACACTCCCTGTGAGCCCCGCCTCATCTTAGGGATTGGGTTCACTGTCCACTCCACCCAGGTGCCCACAACAGAACCCAGGAACCACCTCCATCCACTTTCCCCCACCCTGCCAACCCCTTGTCCTCTGGGAGGACCTCCTAGGGAGGTCCAGGTCATCGATTATCCACAGGGTGACACCATGTGGATGAGCGAGGCCCCTATTCATGATCGAATTGGGACGAGGGCAAACATTCCCATGTCTGGATGCAGAACTGTGTCCACCAGGAGGGGAGGACAAGGAGTAACACAATTACCAGGGCGCTGCGACTGTAGCCAGCGATGGAGCACAGCCCAGATCTCCACCAGCTGGAGTTGCTCATAGGGTTGAATCTTACTCAGCCTTTAAAATGCTGTTCCTGAATTTTAGGAGGCTTAAGGGGGGGAAGGGGGGGAATCTAAATAACCAGAAAAATATAAAAATTAGGAGAAAATTTGAGAAGATGATGTTAAATGACAAAAGTAAAACACAAAGTGTATGAAAGCTTATGCATAAATGTGTATGTACACACAGGAAAAGCTCAAAGGGGGGGCACCTGGCTCAGTCAGTGGAGCATGCCACTCTTGATCTTGGGGTTGTGAGTGGAGTTCAAGCCCCATGTCGGGTGTAGAGCTTACTTTAAAAAAATAAATAAATAAAGTTTCTTTTAAAGACCCAAAGGAATTACCACAATTGGAACCATCGTTACCTCTGGGTGGTTGGATTTCTATTTTGGTTTTGTATGACTATTTCTGTATTTTCCCAAATTTTGGTAAGCATGTTTTACTTTTAAGATCAGAAGGGGAGGAAAAAAAAGCTTTAGTGTTATCTCAGGACACCAAAACAGTCCAGTTCTTCACAGGCACTTGCTGGGTCGGCTGGTCTGGACTTGGGAGTGCAGAATCCGGGGGACAGAGGCCCCTTCTCCTGGGGGCACACCTTGATAAAAAGTAAAAAGGCTCAGGCCAGACTTTGGGTTCCGGGCAGTGTGGTTGGGGGAGTCCAGAAAGCTGAGAGGGAAGGCGGGGTGGGGAGGGAGGCTGCGGCAGCAGGGCCGGGCCTGGAGCTGCAGGGCTGGGGCTGTGCTGGGAGGTGACCCTGGGCCAGGAGGACCCAAGGGAGCCTGAGGAGGCCGCGGGGGGGCCGGGGCTCACCCAGAGGCCCTGGAGGGAGAGGCTCAGGGGCCGGGTGCAGCCAACTCGGCCAGGCCGCCCCCCCCCCCCCCCAGTCCGAACTCGCAGCTCCGGGCACCACCCGCTGTGGCTGGGAAGCCGCCGTGTGCGCGTGTGCGCGTGTGTGCGCGCGTGTTAGAGGGACGGAGCCCGGCTGCGTGGGCGTCCGTGCGGGGAGTCAGAATAGAGTGAATCTGAGAATCCTGCGCGTGCGGCCCGTTAGCCTCCAGCATGCTTTGCTCAAAAACCTCACGTCCCAGGAGCTGCCCGGTGGCTCCGTTTAGAAGGGAAATAGCCAGCAAAGGCGGGAGAGTGGGGGCCCCCCGCCCACCCCCCACCCCGCACCCCCGGTCCCCGGGCCTGGCTGGAGCAGGGGGTGCGGGCTGTGCGGCGCGGCGGGGCCGGGGCCTCCAGGGCCGCGGCCCAGGCTTTGGTCTCTTCGGCAGCAACAAGCCCTCGATTGTCTCGGGGCGGGGCGGGGGGGGGCGGGGGGAGCTGCGCGGACGGCCTGGGACCGTGCGGCGCCTGCCCGGGGCTCCCGCACTGCGCACGCAAGCAGGCTCGTCGGCGTGGGATTTACACGAACTGGGGGCGAGGTGGGTGTGGGGCGCCCAAGGTGCGGGCGGCGGGGGTGCGGCCGGGCCGGGGGGTGGGGGAGAGCGCCCCCTGCGGGAGCTGTGGGGGTCGTGGCCGCCGCGTGCACCCAGGGGAAGAGCCCGGGAGCCAACCCCGGAGTTCGCTCTCCCGCCGCTTCCGAGGCCTGCCCGCCTCCCCCGACCAAACCCAGGCCAGAGCCCGCCTGCGGATGCTGGACAAGGCTCCAGAGGGGGACAGCGCTTGGGGAGGGCATCTGGCCCCCAGGAAAGTTACCCTGGCCCTGTAGGGGGGCAGCCCGGGTGGCCCAGCGGTTTAGCGCCGCCTTCAGCCCAGGGTGTGATCCTGGAGACCCGGGATGGAGTCCCACGTGGGGCTCCCTGCATGGAGCCTGCTCTCTCTCTCTCTCTCTCATGAATAAATAAATGAAATCTTAAAAAAAAAAAAAAAAAACCGTAGGTAAAAGGAGAAATTACTGTACATTCTTTTAATGGATCCCAATGTATGTTTTGAAAGACTGTGGCAGATGTGTTATGCTCAGACCAAGACAACAAGCAATGAAAATATATCAAACTATCCCATGAATGTTTAAAATTCTATGAATATGAATTGTATGAAAATGAATGCACACATGAGTGTGCTCCTAGAAGCAGGGGAAAGTCTGGTTATCTCTTGGAGGTGGAGTGCAGAGCGTAGCTGTAAACTTCCATGCCTTGCTCTGCATGCTTTGCATTATTTGAATTTGTAAAGAGGAGCACAGAAATGTTTTTATAATTAAAAAAAAATCATAAAATGAAAAGAAAGAGTGAAAGGGCAGCCAGAAGGAGTGAAGGACTGAAGCAGGGGCTGGGGCAGGGAGAGCCCAGGGCTCCTAGCCACAGAGAGGCCAGGCAAGCCGGGTCAGGACCAAAGGAAGCAGGGGAAGTAGGGACCGAGTGGAGGGTGAGCTTGCAAAGTGCTTGAAACCCTCCTTCTCTTTCTTCGCTCTCCTCCCTCCCTCTCCTTGGAGATGGCAGCATGGCTGGAAGCCAAGGAGGCAGCTGGTATGGTCGGAAAATCAGTTACACACAAGGGGATTGAGCAAATATATTGAGGATGATGGGAGCCAGGTTTTTCTCACTGTTGGAGGAGAACCACAAATGTGGGAAGGGGGCAGGCCAAGGAATTGGAGGTGTCAGGGTGAACTGTGTGTGTGTGTGTATGGTCCGCATGCATATATGGAACAAATACATATTGTGTAATTACAGGATTGTATATGTTGTATTATATATTTGTACACGTGTATGTATATATGTGTGTATATGATCATATGTATGAGTGTGTGTTTTAGATTTTTATTTTTATTTATTTATTCATGAGAGACACAGAGAGTATGTGTTTATACACACACATGTGTTTGTGTGTGTGTGCACACTTTTGCCCTAGCACTGCCCACTGAGAGAGCCTAGAGGCATTGTCATCCCATTAGCAACAAGCACATCAGCACCCAGATCTTGGTTTCTGAACATCATCCTTCACCAAAAGGAATTATGTCTTCTTGAAGAAAAGGCTGATTCCAGGGGCGCCTGGGTGGCTCCATCAGTTAAGCATCTGCCTTTGGCTCAGCTCATGATCTCGGGGTCCTGGGATCAAGCGTTGGGCTCGCTGATCAGTACGGAGTCTGCTTCTCCCTCTGCCTCTGCCCTGCTCCTGCTCTTTCTCTCCCTTTCTCTCTCTCTCTCTGTCTCTCTCTGTCTCTCAAATAAATGAATAAAATCCCAGAATCTCCCCACCTGACATGCTCTTCAGCCACACCCCTACCAGGAGGTGAATAGTTGCCTTCTCCTTGAATCCGGGGGAGCATAGAGATTCACTGGTAACCAAAAGAACATGGCAGGAAGGACACTGAATCCTGAGGCCAGACCAGAAGAACCCTGCAACTTCTGCCTTGTCTCCTGGAACACTCTTTCTGGTGTTCTTGTGAACTCTCAGAACCGCAGTCATGCTGTAGAAAATCCAAGCCACAGAGAGAAATCACACGCTGGTGTCTCCAATGACAGTAATCCCCACTGAGCCTGTCAGCCACCCCAGCCCAGGTGCCGTCTTGGAAGTGAATCCTCCAGTCACCAGCCACTTAAGACGTTACTGGCAGTTCAAGTCGTTTCCACTGAGGCCCCAGATCATGGGGGAGCAGAGCCAAGGCAGACATACTGTGCCTTGCAGAATCCATAAGAACAATAAAGTGGTTTTCTTTTTCTTCTTCTTTTTTTTTAAGATTTATTTATTTATTTATTTATTTATTTATTTATTTATTTATGATAGAGAGGCAGAGACACAGGCAGGGGAAGAAGCAGGCTCCATGCAGGGAGCCCGACGTGGGCCTCAATCCCGGGTCTCCAGGATCACATCCTGAGCCAAAGGCAGACACCCAACCGCTGAGCCACCCAGGTGTCCCAATACAGTGCTTTTCGTGATGGCACTAGGTTTCAGGATAGTTTATTAGGCAAATAGAGACAACTGGAGAATTGGCATGGTCTCAGATATTTCCCCACAAAATACTTATGCATCACAAAGGAGAAAATGCAAACTGTATGGAAAAAAAGCCCAGCAGACAGCAATTTGACAATGAAGCCAAGGTTCCTGTGACCAGTCGAGGGTCCCATGACAATCAAGTCATCATCGTGATATGCTGAGAATAACACACTATCATCTCAGCGGTACTCTGACACGTCCTGGGTCTAGCCTCGAAGAAACATTGAACAGACCCTGATTGAAACAGAGTCAATTTATCCATCATATTTTTAGAGACCCACAAAAATATTTTAGTCTTAATTTATCATGCAATCAGAAGACATAAAAGACTGTTAATAGTAATGAATCCAGCCTGGATTATATTCATCTTGGTACCAAAGCAATATAATATGTATTTTAATTTTTTTCCTAGAGGAAGGAGCCCACAAATGCAAAAGTGCCTAGAACCTACCAAAATCATAATGCATCTCTGTGTCGAGGACACCCTACAAAATGAAATGTGCCAGATGAGAATGAGACGGAATCAGCAAACTCCACCCTGTCTCTCCCACTGAATGCAGATATAAAAGCTGGAGAGTAAAAGTAAATAATCATGGACACACTAGGGGCAGCCTGGGTGGCTCAGCGGTTTAGCACCTGCCTTCGGCTGAGGGCATGATCCTGGAGACCTGGGATCGAGTCCCACGTCGGGCTCCCTGCATGGAGCCTGCTTCTCCCTCTGCCTATGTCTCTGCCTCTCTCTCTCTCATGAATAAATAAATAAAATCTTAAAAAAAAAATAATGGACACACTAGGGAAGAATGCCAGAATTCAAAGTATGAGTAGTGAATTAGAGTGAATTTCCTCCTTCCCCTCCCTCAAGTGTCACCCAGTCTAGACTCAACACAGTGTGAAACCTGGAAATGCACATAGCATGAACGAGAGAGCGTCAGGAGAACTCCCTTACTCTGGCTAGAGGAGTGGGAAAGGCCATTCTAAACATGGAGAGAAATATGGAAAGATTCTGTTTCTCTTTTTATCTTTTTTTCTGGTCTTTCTCTTCTCATTCCCTAGGCAATTTTGAGTTGATGGTGGCAGCAGCAGTAGCAGTGGCAATGGGGGCCTTCAGGAACCTAAAATTCTGAGTGAGAAGAATCTTCATCTCTGATCAGAGGGGCTGTGATTCTCAAGAGGGTGAGCCTTTCTCTTTCTTTTTCCCTTTCTCTCTCTCTCTCTCTCTCTCTCCTCCACCACTTGGCTCCAGATATAGGTCCAGTCGTGGGAGAATGTGGAAAAGTGGGGGAAATAAAGCCCTACATCTCTGGCCAGAGGACACAAAAAGGAACCAACCCCAGGGAACTGAAAAGGATTGGGAAGATTGCAAAGTGGTTTATTAACTGTGTGTATCTGACTCCCAACAGCACACTGTAGATTTGAAGACTAAACTAGGGCAGACACCTCCCAGGCCCCAGACTGGCCACTGGATGGTACATCTGGAGGACGGAGCTGAATAGGACTGCAAAGGCTTGTAAATGGAGCTGATGCCAAATTGCAGCCCACAGAAGATTGGATAAAACTTCCAGCCTGAACTCAACCAAGTCAATTGCCTATTTAAACAAAAACATCAACATTCTCATAGGATTTAGACAGAACGCAGAGTCCTATGACATAATATTCAAAATGTCCAGGATACAATCCAACGCTTTTGTAACAATGAACACATATTACTCAGCCTACAGAGAGCCAGGAAAACCTTAATTTGCCTGGCAGGAGCCAATCGTAGATGTCAACACTGACATGACATAGATGTGGGAATGTCTGACAAAGACTTCAAAGCAGCTTTATGTCTGTCTGTGTGCCCGTATTTGTTTATGTTGTTTTGGGTACTGTCCCTTTGTAATAAGTTTTAAAATCGGGATGCATGAGTCCTATACTTTTTTTTTTCTTTTTCAAGGTTGTTTTGACTAGTTGAGGTACTTCGGAATTCCATGTGCATTTTAGGATGAATTTCAGCAAATGACATCACTGGAATTTTGGTTGCGATGGTATTGAATCTGTGTAGCATTTTGGGTAGCATTGACATCCTAACAATACTGTCTTCCAATCCACAAACTTGGGAGGTCTTTACATTTATTTGTATCTTCTTTAATTACTTTCAGGAATGCTTCATAGTTTTCAGCATACAAACCTTTGGTTTCCTTAGTAAATTTTTCCTAAGTATTTTATACCTTTTTTTTTTAATTTTTATTTATTTATGATAGTTACAGAGAGAGAGAGGCAGAGACACAGGCAGAGGGAGAAGCAGGCTCCATGCACCGGGAGCCCGACGTGGGACTCTATCCCGGGTCTCCAGGATCGCGCCCTGGGCCAAAGGCAGGCGCCAAACCGCTGCGCCACCCAGGGATCCCTATACCTTTTTTTTTAAAGATTTATTTATTCATTTATGAGAGAGAGAGAGAGAGAGAGAGAGAGAGAGGCAGAGACACAGAGGAGGGAGAAGCAGGCTCCATGCCGGGAGCCCGATGTGGGACTCGATCCCGGGACTCCAGGATCGTGCCCTGGGCCAAAGGCAGGTGCTAAACTGCTGAGCCACCCAGGGATCCCCAGTATTTTATACTTTTTGATGCTATTTCAGGTGGAATTGTTTTCTTAATTCTCTTCTTGGATCATTCATTGTTAGTGCATAAATATGCAACTGATTTTTTTTAAAGATTTTATTTATTTATTCATAGAGACAGAGAGAGAGAGAGACAGAGGCAGAGACACAGGCAGAGGGAGAAGCAGGCTCCATGCAGGGAGCCCCATATGGGACTGGATCCAGGGTGTCCAGGATCACGCCCTGGGCTCCATGCGGCACTAAACCGCTGAGCCACTGGGGCTGCCCTGCAACTGATGTTTGTGTGTTGATTTTGTATTCTGCAACTTTACTCAATTTGCTTATTGGTTTGAACAGTGTTTTGTAGGATCTTTAGGGTCTTATAAGATCATGCCACGTGCAAGCAGAAGTAATTTTATTTCTTCCTCTTTAATTTGGATGCCTTTTTATTTCTTTTTCATGACTAATTTCTCTGACCAGAACTTCTAATAGTATATCAAATGGAAGTGTTGAAAGCTCATATCTTTTTTTTTTTTTTTAAGATTTTATTTATTCATGAAAGACATACAGAGAGAGGCAGAGACACAGGCAGAGGGAGAAGCAGGCTCCTCGCAGGGAGCCCAATGCAGGACTCGATGCCCGGACCCAGGATCATGCCCTGAGCCAAAGGCAGATGCTCAACCGCTGAGCCACCCAGGCGCCCCTTATCTACCAACTGAGCCAGTCAGTCACCCCTGTTTATTGATAGTTTTTTTTTTAAGGATATCATTTTGTTTCTTTCTTTTTTTTAAAGTAACTTCTTTAAAAAAAGATTTTTATCTGTTTATTCATGAGAGACACAGAGAGAGAGAGGCAGAGACATAGAGGGAGAGTGACGGGGCCATGTCAGGCAGAGGGAATGGAAGAAACAGACTCCCACTTAGCAAGGAGCCCAATGCGGGGCTTGATCCCAATGCGGACCCTGGGATCATGACCTGAGCCAAAGACAGGTGTTTAACTGACCGAGCTACCCAGGTGCCCTGTTGGTAGGTTTTGGTTATTGATTCAATCTCTTGTCACAAGTTTGCTGAGGTCTGGTAATTCCTCTTGAGTCAATTTAAGTTATTTGTGTGTTTCAAGGAATTTGTCCCTTTCTTCTAGGTTATCTAATTTGTTAACATGCAATTGTACATAGGATTCTCTTATAATTCTTTTTCAAGAACTATAGTCAGTAGTAATTTCCCCAGATTCATTTCTTTTTCTTTTCTTTTCTTTTCTTTGCTTTGCTTTGCTTTGCTTTGCTTTCTTTTCTTTTCTTTTCTTTCTTTCTTTTTTTTTTTTTTTTCCAAGAGAAACCCCGTGTGAGCAGTGGGAGGGGCAGAGAGGGAGAGAAAAAGAGAGGGAGAAAATCTTAGGCAGACTCCTCATTGAGCATGAAGCCTGATGTGAGGCTTTACCTCACAACCCTGAGATCAGACCTGAGCAAAAACAAGAGTTGGATGCTGGGATCCCTGGGTGGCGCAGCGGTTTGGCACCTGCCTTTGGCCCAGGGCACGATCCTGGAGACCCGGGATAGAGTCCCACGTCGGGCTCCCGGTGCATGGAGCCTGCTTCTCCCTCTGCCTCTCTCTCTCTCTGTGTGACTATCATATATAAATAAAAATTAAAAAAAAAAAAGTTGGATGCTTAACCAACTGTGCCACCCAGGAGCCCCTATGTACATATATATGTATTATAGTTATATGCTCTTGATTTATGTAACCTTATATGACTATATAATGTACTTATTTCTGTCTTGTAAAGTTTTTTTTTAATTTCTTTTTTTTTTTAAGATTTCATTTATTTATTCTTGAGAGACACAGAGAGAGGCAGAGACACAGACAGAGGGAGAAGCAGGCTCCCTGCAGGGAGCCCCATGTGGGACTCGATCCCAGGACCCCAGCATCATGCCCTGAGTCAAAGGCAGACACTCAACCACTGAGCCACCCAGGCGTCCCTGTTTTGTAAAGTTTTTTGATTGAAAGTCTATTTTGTCTGATAATAGTATAGCCACCCCAGCACTTTTGTTTACTATTGCATGGAGTACATTTTCCCATCCTTTTACATTCAATCTCTTTGTGTCTTTGTATCTAATGTGAATGTCTTGTAGACATCATAAAGACACATCCTATTTTTTTAAGGATTTATTTATGTACCTTAAAGAGAGAGAGAACACGGGAGGGGGGAGAGGGAGAGAGATAATTTCAAGGAGACTCTTGACTGTATCAGGCTCCATACAGTGTGTGTGTTAATCTCACAACCCTGAGATCATGATGTGAGCTGAAATCAAGAGTCAAATGCTCAACCAACTAAGCCACTCAGGCTCCCTGACATGTCCTATTTTTTATCCATTCTGCCAATCTCTGTCTTTTACTGTAATAGTTTTAATCCATTTACATTTAATGTGGTTACTAGAAAACAAGGATTTATTTTTTTATTTATCAATTTTAGACAATATTTATTTCTTTTCTTTTCTTTTTTTTTTTTATTTGTTTATTCATAGACACAGAGAGAGAGAGGCAGAGACACAGGCAGAGGGAGAAGCAGGCTCCACGCAGGGAGCCCGATGTGGGACTCGATCCCGGGTCTCCAGGATCACACCCCAGGCTGCAGGCGGCGCCAAACCGCTGCGCCACCGGGGCTGCCCCACCGGGGCTGCCCCAATATTTATTTCTTATTCTGGCAGTGAGGAATGAGCTTTTATGCATCACTCTAACCCTCATTTTTCTCCTCTTATTCTCACATTATAGGTTTCTATAGTTTATAGTTGAATCAATAGTTTGTGTTTACATTATTGACCACATAAACATTCTTTACTCAAGCTGTAAACTATTAGATTTTCTTTCCTTTACAAGGTGGTTTTACCTGGAATTTATAATTGTTTCTTTTTTTTTTTCACTTGTTTAGTTTTCTAAGTACCTAGACCTATTTTCTTCCAAATGTTCCAAACACATTAACAATAATCCTTCCAAATGTTCATGCCATAATTGATCAGTTTCATCTTTTCCCTGAAGACCTCCTCCTCAGAATTCTCTTTGTGCTCCAGTTTGGACTGATTCCTCACTAAGCCTGATACACAAATGTCCTGGAATTTCCTTTTGCCAGTGAAAAAGGATTTATTTAGTTATTTGTTTCTGTGTGTCATATATATATATTTTTTTGTTTGTTTGTTTGTCTATTCTATTACCACCAATTTTTAAAAAATTAGTTGATTATTTTTGGAGTGTACCATTTTAATTCCCTCCTTTTTCCTTTTCTATATATTTCAAATTATTTTCTTAATGGTTGTCTTGGGAATGATAATATCTTAAACTTATAACAATTATAAAATAATTATAAAAGTTATAAACAAGTATAATTAAATAATAATTAAAAGCAATTAGAAGGGATCCCTGGGTGGCGCAGCGGTTTGGCGCCTGCCTTTGGCCCAGGGCGCGATCCTGGAGACCCGGGATCGAATCCCATGTCGGGCTCTAGGTGCACGGAGCCTGCTTCTCCCTCTGCCTATGTCTCTGCCTCTCTCTCTCTCTGTGACTATCATAAATAAATAAATTAAAAAAAAAAAAAAAAGAACACTCACTTTAAAAAAATAAATAAATAAATAAAAGCAATTAGAAGATAGAGGCACCTGAGTGGCTCAATTAAGCATCCACCTCTTTTTTTTCTTTTAAAGATTTTATTTATTTATTTATTTATTTATTTATTTATTTATTTATTAATGAGAGACACAGAGAGAGGCAGAGACATAGTCAGAGGGGGAGGCAGGCTCCTTGTGGGGAGCTGGATGGGGCGGGGGTGGGGGTGGGGAGACTTGATCCCAGGACTGGGGTGAGCCAAGGCAGACACTCAACTACTGAGCCACCAGGTGTCTGTCTTTGTATGTTTTTAAATTTTTTCTTCAAAACTGGACATTCTGAGTACTCTTCTGTGGCAATTCTGGGAATTTAATTCTCTCACTTTTTAGGGATTGTTGATTTTGCTTGTTGATGGCTGGAGCCATCCTTTTAGGACTTTTCCAAACTATTTTTACAGGGTGTATTCCTCGTGATGGTGTCCACTGAAGTTCCTCTTTCATTGTTTCTAAAGTCAGCTAACGATCTGATGAAATTTCCTTAAATGTCTGGCTTCCGGGGATCCCTGGGTGGCTCAGTGGTTTAGCGCCTGCCTTTGGCCCAGGGCGTGATCCTGGGGTCCTGGGATCAAGTCTCACGTGGGGCTCCCGGCATGGAGCCTGCTTCTCCCTCCTCCTGTGTCTCTGCCTCTCTCTCTCTCTCTCTCTCTCTCTATGTCTATATGAATAAATAAATTAATTAATTTAAAAAATAAAAGATTTTAAAAAAATGTCTGGCTCCCAAGAGAGGAAAAATAAAGAGGTTCTATCTCTTTAAATACTCTCACAGTTGGGGAGCTGCTTCAGCAGGCTGGGGTTGAAACAATGGCCAACCTCTGTGCCGGCCTCTCAGCAATCAAAAGCTGCAATTAGTAATCAGACCCCACAATCTCAGTTTTTGGAGGACAAGGTTGTTGTTGAACTCCTTGGGTCCCACAGGCTTTGCCAGGAATGCAGGCTACAGTCCCTGCAGCTGCCCGCTACCAGAATGAGGGGCAGCCATGGCATCTGCTCCCATAAGAAAATTGAAATTGACTGAAATTTCCCAGCCTCTTTATCACCCGCCCCCCCCCCCCCCTTGTTACTGCAAGTGTTAGCTAGACTCTGGCCTCCAGAGTTCTGAAATAGTCGCTGCAGGCCCTTCTGCCACTTTAGTTGTTTCTGTAAAGAGTCCTGAAACTCCCTACTCTGCTATCTTCTCTGATGTCACCTCTTGCCAATTGATTTTTGACAAAGCTGCAAAGGCACTTTAGTGGAGGAAGAACAGTCTTTTCAACAATTGGTATTGGAACAATTGAACCTCCATGGGAGGAGAAAGAAAAAGAAAAAGAAAAAGAACCTCAATCTAAGCCTCACATGTTATGCCCAAATTAACTAAAAATGGATCATAGATCTAAATGTAAAACTATAAAACTTATAGACTAAAACATAAAAGATACCATTATACACCTATTAGAATAGCCAAAATAAAAAAATATTGATGATACCATGGGCTGGCAAGAATACAGTTACTAGCACTCTCCTGTATTGCTGGTGGTGTGTGAGGTGTAGTCACTCTGGAAAACAATTTGGCAGGTTCTTGTAAAGTTAAATACAGGCTTACCATAGGACCCAGCAATTCCACTGTTGGGTATTTACTCTAGGGAAATGAAAGCTTAAATTCACACAGAAACCTATACAGAAATGTTTATAGTAGCTCTATTTATAACAACCCTAAACTGGGGAAAAAAAAAAATGTTCTTCATTTTCAACTGATAAGCAGATAAGAAGACCCCAGGCATCCCGAGTTGTACATCTTAAAAGTCAATTTTACTGTATGTTAACTTAAAATATTTAAAAAATTAAAAAATAGGGGCACCCCGGGTGGCTCAGCAGTTTAGCGCCTGCCTTTGGCCCAGGGCACGGTCCTGGAGTCCCGGGATCGAGTCCCACATCGGGCTCCCGGTGCAGAGCCTGCTTCTCCCTCTGCCTGTGTCTCTGCCTCTGTGTGTGTGTGTGTGTGTATCATGAATAAATAAATAAATAAATCTTAAAAAAATAAAAAATAAATAAAAAGCAAGCAATATTTAGGTAGACCAGGGAGGAGGATTTGGGTATCAATTGGATGTTGGGGTTGGTAAAGAGTGAGGTTGAAGAAAGTGTTTACTTTTTGGCTTGGGGAACTGAGACAGTAGAAGGGCCCTTGGGTGAGCTGGAAACAGAGTGGGCACGTGGGAGGTTCAAGGAGAGATTTGTAAGGAAGGCCTGTATGCTTGAATGTGGAACTGATATGTGTGATTTGGGCTAGACGGGGAGACTTGGGTGAAGGTGATGGCTTCTCTGGGATGAGTACGTCGTGTGAGATAACCCTTGCAGTGGCCCATGCACTCCCTCTTTCTTTTTGAATGCTGCATCCTTAATTTGATTGGGGTGTCTACCTTTCCCCATAAAACTAGGGGAGAGTCACCCTCTCCTAGGTCCCTGGGGTAAACCTTGACCAGCTTAAAGCACTCACGGTGGTCTCCTTATTCTTAAAGATTTATTTATTTATTTTAGAGGGAGGGGAGGAGCAGAGAGAGAGAGTCCCAAGCAAACTCTCTGCTGAACACAGAGCCCCATGCAGGGCTCGATCTCTCAACCTAAGATCACAACCTGAGCCAAAACCAAGAGTTGGACACTAAACTGGCTGCACTGCCCAGGTGCCCCATCCTTCTTGATGATGATTAGACGTGGTGGGCACATAACCCCATTTGTTGGTGAGGCATGAGCAGAAGCCTGATGAGTGGCGGTTTCTAAGAAGGAGAATTCTAGAAGTTCTAGAGTTCCAAGAAGGAGACTCCCAAAGACACAATCCCTTTTCTGCCTTTGAATAGTGGGGCACCACGTGCAGTCTGGAGATGCTAAAGCCATCTCCCCATTTGCCCAAGGATGATGTCAACGCACAGAATAGGGTAGAGACTAGAAAGGGGCAGAGAAGAGGGGCAAGAACCTTACCTGTGGGATTCCTGTTAGATGAGACAGTCTTTACTGTTTAGACCAATTTGGTTTGACAGGGCCAGGGCTCGGGTGAGGCAACTGAGGCACTGGGGATGCAGTATTTAAGGAGGTGCCCTCCCACGGCTGCTGCTGCTGTGCTTCCCTGACCCTGGAGCCATCACCTCTTAAATATTGCACCTTGGGTGCCTGGCAAACTTCATCCTCATCCTGACTCCATTGGATTCAAAGTTTTCTGAACCTACACCTGAAAGTTTCTATCTGGCAAGCAGAGGATTCAGAAGTTTAAGGGATGAATAGATAAGAGGACCCCGGAAAAGGACATGAAAAATAGCTGCTCTGTTTGGGCCACTGTGGTGTTATATAATAATGGTGCCAGTGGCCAGCCCAGCCTTCAGCCTAATATTAAAGAAATTGCCCTCCAAGCTTCCAGGAGTAGCCACCTTATTTTTTTTTTTAAGATTTTATTTATTTATTTATCAGAGAGAGAGAGGCAGAGGCACAGGCAGAGGGAGAAGCATGCTCTATGCAGGGAGCCCGACGTGCAGCTCGATCCCAGGTCTCCAGGATCACACCCTGGGCCGAAGGTGGTGCTAAACCGCTGAGCCACCGGGCTGCCCTTATGTTGCTATTTTTGGGGGTACAATTTGGTGTTACAATATCTTTTTATTTTGTTTAAGTACTCTCCACATGGAGCCCAAGGCAGGGTTTAAACTCATGATGCTGAGATCAAGACTTAAGCTCAGATCAAGAGTCAGATGCTTAACGAATAGAACCACTAAGGTGCCAAATGCCTTTTTATACTATATGTATTTCTTTAGCACTCTTTTTATATTTAACAACAGTACATATTCAGAGTTTGTCTTTTGATCTGATCTGAGATTTTCCTGTTTTTATATAGAAACTTTAGCTATTTACATTTTTCTTTCTTTCTTTCTTTCTTTCTTTATTTATTTATTTATTTATTTATTATTTATTCATGATAGACAGAGAGAGAGAGAGAGAGAGAGAGAGAGAGGCAGAGACACAGGCAGAGGGAGAAGCAGGCTCCATGCACCGGGAGCCCGACGTGGGATTCGATCCCGGGTCTCCAGGATTGTGCCCTGGGCCAAAGGCAGGCACCAAACCGCTGAGCCACCCAGGGATCCCCTATTTACATTTTTCATATTTATTTACATTTGCCTTATTTATTATACATTGCCTAACTTCCATAATCTAATATTCTGGTATTTTGATGTTTTGGGTTTCGTTTACTCTTCATTCTGCGCTGAAACTCTGTCTTCAGTAATTTAAAAAAAAGTTTTAATTATTTATTTGTTTCTTTAAAGATTTATTTATTTATGATAGACATAGAGAGAGAGAGGCAGAGACACAGGAGGAGGGAGAAGCAGGCTCCATGTCGGGAGCCCGACGTGGGACTTGATCCCGGGACTCCAGGATCGCACCCTGGGCCAAAGGCAGGTGCTAAACCGCTGAAGCCACCCAGGGATCCCCTTAATTATATTTTAAACTCAACTATAATTAACATATAGTGTCATATTAGTTTCAGATATACAATATAATGATTCAACAACTCTTTACATTTCTCAGTCAAGATAAGTGTAGTTAATACCCTTCATGTATTTCACCCATCCCCCACCCCCCACTCCTCTGGTGATCACCAGTTTTGTTTTCTTTTTTTATTATTGTATTTATTTATTCATGAGAGACACACACGGAGAGAGGCAGAGACATGGGCAGAGGGAGAAGCAGACTCCATGCAGGGAGCCCGATGTGGGACTCGATCCCAGGACCTCAGGATCAGCCCTGAGCCAAAGGCAGACGCTCAACCACTGAGCCACACAGGCCTCCCTGGCGAAAACCAGTTTGTTCTCTGTATTTAAGAGTCTGGTTTTTGGGGGGCACCTGGATGGCTTAGGTGGTTAAGCATCTGACTTAGGTTCGGGTCATGATCTTAGGGTCCTGAGATGGAGCCCTGCATCTGGCTTCCCGCTCAGTGTGGAATCTGTTTCTCACGCTTTCCATCTGCTCCTCTTCCGATGCTCATGCTCTCTTTCCCTCAAATAAATAAATAAAATCTTTATATATAAAAAAAGAGTTTGGCTTTTCGTTTCTTTTTCTCTGTTTATTTGTTTTCATTCTTAAATTCCACATATGAATGAAATCATATGGTATTTGTCTTTCTCTGTCTGACTCATTTCACTTAGCATTATACCCTCTAGGTCCATCCATGTTGTTGCAAATGACAGGATTTCGTTCTTTTTTTTTTTAAGATTTTATTTATTTATTTATTTATTTATTTATTTATTTGTTTGTTTGTTTATGAGAGAGACACACACACACACACACAGAGGTAGAGACACAGGCAGAGGGAGAAGCAGGCCCCATGCAGGGAGCCTGACGTGGGACTCCACCCCAGGTGTCCAGGGTCACAACCTGGGCTGAAGGTGGCGCTAAACCACTGAGGCTGCCTGATTTCATTCTTTTTTATGGCTGAAGTGATATTCCATTGTATATATACCACATCTGTGTCCATTCATTTATGGAAGGACACTTGGATTCCATCTCTTGCTATTGTAAATAGTGCTGCAATAAACATAAGTGTATATGTATATTTTCAAATTAGTGTTTTCATTTTCTTTGGGTAAATACTCTAGTGGAATTATTGGCTCATATGATAATTCTCTTTTTCATTTTTAAAAAATTTTTGTTAAAGATTTTATTTATTTATTCATAGAGAGAGAGAGAGAGGCAGAGACACAGGCAGAGGGAGAAGCAGGCTCCATGCAGGGTGCCTGACGTGGGCCTCAATCCCAGGACTCCAGGATCACACCCTGGGCTGCAAGCAGCGCTAAACCACTGCGCCACGGGGGCTGCCCCTCTTTTTAATTTTTTTAAAAAGATTTTATTTTTAAGTAATCTCTACACCCAACATGGGGCTTGAACCTACAACCCCAAGATCAAGAGTTGCATGCTGTACCAGCTGAGCCCAACAGGTACTCCTCTTTTTAAGTTTTTGAGGAACCTCTATACTGTTTTCCACCAAAACTGCACCATTTGCACTCCCATCAGCAGTGCACAAAGTTTCCTTTTTCTGTACATTCTTGCCAACACTTGTTATTTCTCGTGTTTCTTATTTTAGTCATTCTGACAGGTGTGAGGTAATTATCTCATTGTAGTTTGATTTGTATTTCCCAGATGATGAGTGATGTTGAACATATATATTCATGTTGGCCATCTGTATATCTTCTTTGGAAAAATGTCTATTCAGGTCCTCTACCTATTTTTAAATCAGATTATTAAATTTTTTGGTGTTGAGTTGTAGAAGTTCTTTTTATTTATTTTTTATTTTTTATTTTATTTTTTATTTTTTTAGAAGTTCTTTTTATATTTTGAATATAACCCCTTATCAGATATATCATTTGTAAATATCTTCTCCCATTCAGTGGGTTGCCGTTTTTATTGTTGATGGTTTCCTTTGCTGTGTAAAAGCTTTTTATTTTGATGTAGTCCCAAGAGTTTAATTTTGCTTTTCTTTCCCTTGATGTTTTTTTTTATGATTCCTTGCTATTTCTTTTCCATTTACAATGTGACTATGTCTGGTACACTTTTTGGTATAAGGTGCTTGATTTTTGCTGCATGAATTGCATTTTCCCTTTTATCTCTTAATAATTTATAAGACATAAAATTTCTTACAATAAAAATACATAGAATTATACTATTTTCAAAATAACTTTTCATTGTATGTAAAACAAAGACATAATGCCTTGATCTTTCTACCCTCTTTCTTCCTTTCTGGTTTTTGTTGCATTAATCTGAAGTTTAAAATCCAATTTTTTAAAAAATCCTCTTACTCAGTTTTTTCTTTTGCAGTTTGTTTGTTACCATAGCAACAGAAAATATTTCAACTTATCAGTATCAAACAGTCTCTACTGAGTGGTGTTTTTATTCAGTTATCTCTCTATCTTTAGCTAGTTTCAAGGCTTATTGCCAGTTCTTTCCCCTCATTTCATCATTCATGAGTTTCTGATTCATGTCTCAGTGGCTTATTATACAATTCTGAGCAATTTTTGCAGAAAAGGGAGCTTGGGTAGTGTATTAGTCAGAAACTCTTGTGGTTTCAAGTGACAGAAACCTATCTCAAACTGACTTCAATAAAAAAAAAAAAAAAGGAGAGAATATATTGGCTCATGAACCTGTGAAGTCCAGATTCAGTTGAATATGGCCTCAAAATGTGTCATCAGGAAATTCTCTCCATTTCTGGACTCTGCCCTCCAGATCTTGCCTTCATTCTCAGAGGGCATTTCTCACATCATGGCATGTTTTGTCCCAACTCATAGTCACTGCCCTAGAACCCCAGCAGCAAGGGAGCACTCTTTTTCCAATTCTTTTTGTAAAAGTCTAAGCCAAGTGTCATTGGCCTGGATCAGGTCACACATCCATCCTTTGAACCAATGTCTATGGCTCTAACTGGGGAGCCCTGGGTCACACGCTTACACTTGATTTGGGGGGTGGGGCCAGCCTTCAAACCACATAAGAGTATAGAGGGGACAGTTAATCAAAGCTAAATTGGGTTGTTGGTTCCAGAAGGAGTTCACGCTGGGCAAGGCAAAAATAACAGGCATCCACTGTTTTCTAAGATTCTACAGATCTGTGAACTGTCACCACCCTAGAGAGACAACATGGAAGACATCCAGGTGGTCAGCTGCCCATCTAAGCAGGGTTTTGTGTTTAGACGATGATTTCATACAGTCTCACAGTGTTCCAGAACCTCGTTCTCAGCCTTGTGCTTCCAAATATTTGTTGCTGTCAGTGTAGCTAGATGGTTGTTCCCTCTGGGCCTGGCTCATGCTAACCTGACTCAGCAGAGATTGATGTATATCTAATTCCTATCTTAGAATAAATAGTAATTGCCAAAGGACCTGAACAGAGCTATCCTCTGGTTAGTGAACGTTCTCTGTTGAAAACCACAAGTGAAGCCAAACTCTAATCATAAGGTTACTTAGCACCCACGGAAGCAGGCAAGAGTAGTTCTCTGGAGAAAATTAGCGGTCAGGTGCATCATGCCTTGCTAGCTTGGTGGCTTTTAGATGTCCACAAACGCTGGAAGACTGAAGAGAGAACATGTTACAGGATGAGAGATAGGTGTGTGGTAAGAAAGAAAGACAGGAGAGAACTGAAAATAGTCCAATCTGGCCAAAACATGGAAGGTAAGGAGGGCAGGTTAAGCAGAGCTGGGGTGAAGGGATGGTTTGGCAAAGGCCTCACTCTGAGTACAATGGGGAGCCACTGATTTGCTTTCAGAAGGAAAGAGATATGGTCAAATTTGTTATGGAAAGATTGACCTGGGTGTAAAGAGAAGCAACTGGAGATGGGCAACACTGAAAGCAGAAGGACTAAGGTTTCCGTGGTGCTGTAGGTGAGAGAGTCGATGCAGCGAGCTTTAAGTAGAAGAATGGCAATGGGGATGAAGTAGGTATGTCTAAAACAGTGCTTTTCAAAAGTGTGTGACACTTGAAGTTAACTAGACTTATGGTGATCGTCTCACAATATTTATACATATTGAATTATTATGTTGTACACCTGAAACTAATGTAATGTTGTATGTCAATTATACCTCAATAAAAAATAAATAGTGCTTTTCAAAGTTAAATATGTACACAAACCACCTGGGGAATCTTGTTAAAATGCATATCCTGATTCAGTAGGTCTGGGGTAGGGCCTGAGATGCCACATTCCTAACAAACACCCACATAGTGCTGATGCTGCTGGTCTGGACACCACATTTTGAGTAGCAAGGATTTCAGAAATATGATTTTATTATTATGATTTTATTTTTAGAAATTTTATTTTTTTAAAAGATGTTATTTATTCATTCGTTAAAGACATAGAGAGAGAGAGGCAGAGACATAGGCAGAGGGAGAAGCAGGCTCCATGGAGGAAGCCCCATGTGGGACTCGATTCCGCTACTTTGGGATCACACCCTGAGCCAACGGCAGATGCCCAACCACTGAGCCATGCAGGCGTCCCTAGAGATTTTATTTTTAAGTAACCTCTATACCCAATGTGGGGTCTGAACTTACAACTCTGAGATCAAGAGTCCCATGCTCCACCAACTGAACTGGCCTCAGGATTTTCAGAAATATTCAGAGTTTATAGGAGTTTGTGATTGGTTAGATGAGGGAAGAGTAGGCAAGGAGGGAAATGAGTTGTTAAGGATCATATTCAAATTTCCAGCTCGAGTATCTGGGTGGTGATGCTACCCAGACACAAGATGAGGAACAGGTTTGGGTGGGGTAGATAATAATAAAAGATAACATTTATTGAGTATTTGCCATGTGCCAGGCTCTTCATACATGTTGTCTTACTCATTCTGCACAAAAAACTTATGAGATAGGTACTGTTGTGATCTTCATTTTTTTTCTTAAAGATTTTATTTATTTATTCATGAGAGACACACAGCGAGAGAGGCACACAGGCAGAGGGAGAAGCAGGCTCCATGCAGGGAGCCTGAGGTGGGACTCCATCCCAGGTCGCCAGAATCACAACCTGGGCCAAAGGTGGCGCTAAACCACTGAGCCACCCGGGCAGCCCCTGTGATCTTCATTTTAAGAGTGAGGAAACTGAAGTCAAGGTCATACAGGTAGCAAGTGAAACAGCCAAGCTTGAAACCCTCTGGCACTCTGAGTGCAGGACTCCTGCAGCTAACCAAAGGCAGATTGGATATGTGGAGTTGAAGCACCTGTGGAGAGGTCATGTAAAGCTGGTCAAGGTCGACAAGCTGGACTGGAGGTCAGGAATGGGATTCTGAGCAACGGCTGAAGACCTGAGGGGAATTCAGGACTGGAGAGAATGAAATCATCCAAAGAAGTTACAACCTACCACCTAAAAGTGCTGTCAGTCTTGTTCCATTTTCTTTTTTTTTTTTTTTTTAAGATTTTATTTATGTATTCATTAGAGACACAGAGAGAAAGAGAGAGAGAGAGGCAGAAGGAGAAGCAGTCTCCATGCAGGGAGCCCGATGTAGGACTCGATCCCTGGACTCCAGGATCACGCCTTGGGCTGAAGGCAGGAGCTGAACTGCTGAGCCACCCAGGGCTCTCCCATTTTCCTTTTGCATTCGATTATTACAAAGGAAGAATCTGAAAAGACCAAATTATTTTTGTAATAAATATATTTTTCTTTTTAGATGTTTGTTCTTTATCCCTGAAATCTAAGAAATTTTTCAGATTATATCTCGAAGTTGGTGTCTGCTTATTTTTCTGGATCCCAGTGAATTTACTCAAATTTCTACCTGCACTTCAGATCTTTTCAGACCTAAAGACAATTTTATTATAATTTATTATTGCCTGAAATTGATTTGTTCTTCTTTTAAGGGATGCCTAAAGCTTGAATCTTCATGATGTTCTCCTGCTTGTTTTTTTCTCGAAGAATTCCACCACTTTGAACATATCTTTTTTAAGATTTTATTTATTTATTCGCGAGAGACACAGAGGCAGAGACAGGCAGAGGGAGAAGCAGGCTTCCTGGGGGCAGCTGTATGTGCGACTCCATCCCAGGACCCCAGAATCATGACCTCAGCCACTCAACACTGAGCTACCCAGGCGTCCCTACTTTGACATTTTTTTTTAATATTTTATTTATTCACAAGAGACAGTCAGAGAGAGAGGCAGACAAACTGTGGAAGGAGCCTCGGTGTCCAACGAAAGATGAATGGATAAAGAAGATGTGGTTTATGTATACAATGGAATATTACTCAGCTATTAGAAATGACAAATACCCACCATTTGCTTCAACGTGGATGGAACTAGAGGGTATTATGCTGAGTGAAGTAAGTCAGTCGGAGAAGGACAAACATTATATGTTCTCATTCATTTGGGGAATGTAAATAATAGTGAAAGGGAAAATAAGGGAAGGGAGAAGAAATGTGTGGGAAATATCAGAAAGGGAGACAGAACGTAAAGACTGCTAACTCTGGGAAACGAACTAGGGGTGGTGGAAGGGGAGGATGGGCGGGGGGTGGGAGTGAATGGGTGACGGGCACTGGGTGTTATTCTGTATGTTAGTAAATTGAACACCAATAAAAAAAAAAAAAAAAAAAAAGAGAGAGAGAGGCAGAGACATAGGCAGAGAGTGAAGCAGGATCCATGCAGGAAGTCTGATGTGGGACTCGATCCCAGGATTCTGGGATCACGCCCTGGGCCAAAGGCAGACACTCAACCGCTGAGCCACCCAGGCGTTCTGCTGCTTTGAATATTTCTTATGTTTATCTTCTATATTACTGATTTGCTCTTCTGCACTGTCAAATCTGCTTTTTACTACATTAACTATTGAATTTTACTTTGGCTATTGTAGTTTTAATTTCACAGTACTCTCCATTTATCTTGGCCTGTTCTTCAAAAGATGATTTTCTCTTATAATCAAGAATCTTTTTTTTTTTATAATCAAGAATTAAAATTAGGGATCCCTGGGTGGCTCAGGGGTTGAGCTTCTGCCTTCAGGCCAGGGAGTGATCCTGGAATCCAGGGGGCGTGATCCTGGAATCCAGGGATCAAATCCTGCATCGGGCTCCCTGCGTGGAGCCTGCTTCTCTCTTGCCTGTGTCTCTGCCTCTCTCTCTCTCTCTCTCTCTCTCTCTGTGTCTCTCATGAATAAATAAAATCTTAAAGAATAAAAATTAGGTGTCCTCTAAAACTGGATTCTGCTTGGTGGACTAAATATATTTCAAAGGAGAATTTTTTGCCTCTAGAACTTTGTCTTATTTCCCATGCCACGTATTTTTTTTTTCCTAGCAGGTTTTTTTTTTTTTAATTTTTAAAGATTGTATTTATTCATTCATGAGAGACCCAATGAGAGGCAGAGACATAGGCAGAGGGAGGAGAAGCAGGCTCTGTGCGGGACTCAATCCCCGGTCTCCAGGATCGCACCCTGAGCCAAAGGCAGCGGCTCCACCACTGAACCACCCAGACGTCCTGCTAGCAGGTTTTTAAATATTTGCTTATTCACCTCTGAGATTGACTAAACTTTGCTGACGTCTAGAAGTCCAGAGTTGAGGGCTTTCAAGATCACAGTGTTGGAGAACTGGGATGTAGGATCTTGCATCCTTACTTCCCCTCCAAAGATGGCCTGGGAAATGCTCAGAAGCAGTGGCTGTTAGCACTCCTGTCTCATTTGTCTTAGCTATTCCTGGTATTCACCTGCTTTAGGATTCTGATTTTAAATTTTCAACCTCTGGCGTTTGTGAGTACTTCAGGGCCTCGGTGTGTTTGTCTCATTTTCTCTAGATCTTAACGTTTTGGTTTTGGTGTTTCCATCTTTGCATTTGTTTTTTATGTCCTAAGATTGTCTACCTGTACTGACGTGGGTCTCAGTCTCTGACTCTGTCTTTCTCCACTAACCCCAACCCCTCAGTCGGCTTTGTATTTCTTCCTGGCACTTAAGATTTTATTCATTTATTCATGAGAGACACAGAGAGAGAGGCAGAGACACAGGCAAGAGAGAAGCAGGCTCCATGCAGGGAGCCCGGTGCGGGACTCGATCCCAGGACCCCGGGGTCACGCCCTGGGCCAAGGGCAGACGCTCAACCACCGAGCCATCCCGGGGTCCCACTACTTGAGTATTCTTTACCTCTCTTCCTTCCTGTCTCATCTACCCACCGGGTTATCTCCTCACTCTAGAATGTGGATGCCCAGGAACAATGCAGCTGCTCACCAAACACTGGTGGAAGGAAGGTGTCTGATTAGCGGATCCTGAGCCTCTCGCTGGAGGCTTTGTGTTTCACACTTTCTCAGTATGCAAATATCTTCCGTGGTCTCGGTCCTGCCTTTCATTTTCCTGGCCGCGTCTGGAGGCCTCGGTGTGTGCGTGGGCCACGGGGTCGCGCGGGCCCGCGGAGGTGTGCGGAGCGTCGGCATGCCGCACGCGCGGCCCCAGGTCGTGCCCCGGCCCAGTCAGCGCCCCGCTCCGGGGCTCGCCTCGCCCGGAAAGTTTCTCAGGCCCGCGGCCCCCATCCCCGTCCCGACGCCCTGCCGTCCTTCTGCGTCTCGGAGCCCGCATCCCGCGCCAACACCCCCGCGGGCGCACGTGACCAGGCAGGGCGGTGACTCCGCCGCCGCCGCCGCCGCAGTGCCCCGCCCCGACCTGCCGCTTCCGCCGGCCCGCGCAGCCCCGCCCCCAGGCGGCGGGGAACCAATCCGCGCGCACGCTCCTTGGCCCCGCCCCGGCGCCCTCCTCGGCGCGCGCCCCTCCCGCCGCCCGCCGGCCCGCCCGTCAGTCAGGCAGGCAGGCAGTCGGTCCGAGCGGCCGTAGTCTCTCCCGCGGTCCTGAGCGCTGCCCTCCTTGCTCCTTTCCGATCAGCGTCGGCAGCTGCACCCGCAGCGGCGCAGTCCCCCCGGGAGGCGCGGCGTGGGCCGAGCGGCGGCCGCGGAGCGTCGAGCCTTTCGCGGCGGCGGCGGCGGCGGCCCGGCAGCCAACATGGCGGCGGCGGCGGCGGCGGGCGCGGGCCCGGAGATGGTCCGCGGGCAGGTGTTCGACGTGGGGCCGCGCTACACCAACCTCTCCTACATCGGCGAGGGCGCCTACGGCATGGTGTGGTGAGTGTCGGCGCCTGTCCGCAGGCCGCGCCACGCCCGCCCACCCGCCGCCCGGAGACGCGGCGGACGCAGCCGCGGCCTCGTCTGCGTCCCGGCCTCCCGCGCCGCCGCGCCCCCAGCCCGTGGCTTCCGCGCGGAGTGGGCGCCGGGGGCCTCGGGCGGGGCCCGGGGGCCGCTGGAGGTTTGGGTGTTGCTCACTGCGCTTCGCGGGCCGGCCTCCGCTCGCCGAGGGGAGGGGCTCGGGGGGCGGAGGCCAGTGTCCGGGGACCCGGGGATCCGGGCGCGGCGCGGGTTTTAGAGCCGGGACCCCCGGGAGGGGAACGGAAGTGGTCCCCGGGCCCCCGCCCCCGGCCCCCATGATGCTAGCATCTTGGCCTTCCTCTTGACATCCCGACTGTAGAGCCAGGAATTCCATCGGATGCTCGTCGGTGGTGGTGTTGGCCGCGGTCTTGTGTGCAGAACCTGAAATAATCTTCTCCCCTCCCCGGTATTCCGCGAACGGCTTTCATTAAATATTTTCGGTCGTGCTAACGGTGCCCCGCGCAGGCTGTCCGTAAAAAGCATCAGTGGCACCGCTGTGGGTTGTGAAATATTTTAATCTTGAAGTTTTAAAATGGATTTTAATACCCACACTGTATGCGTTTCAAGAAGGATAAGCCTGCACCGCTCTCTTGGTTGATTTATTAGTCATTTGGAGTTGGGCTTAATTTCACTTTTTTCTTTACCCCTAGTGAACTCTCTTGGCGTAAATGTATTCACACGTTTTAGCAGAATTGTTGTGGACTTGAGCTGTTAATGATGTTTTAGTGGTCAGTATATGTGCAGCCTTAATGGAATTCTTGCAGGACTACGTGCAGCCTCCCTTATCTTGATCATATCCCTCAGAAACGTTCTTGGTTCTTTTTATTAGAATTAGCTGTATTATTTTGTGCTGATGAGGACTTACGGAAGCGTGGGCTCCCTTACACCTCTTTCTTGTGTGTTTTGAGTTGAATGAAGGAAGCAAACATATTTACGGAACACTTGGTGGCAGGTACTGTACTAGGTATATTATCTCATTTTATATGAACAGCCACCTTCGAGGTGGTGATATCCCTCTTTCAGGGGAGAAAATATTTCGAGGTGGAGCAAATTCTTCAAGTCCTACGTCTAGAAGAGACAGACTTGAGATGATAGACTGAGATCCTCTCTCATTTGCTGGAGCTCTTTCAGTTATATTTTGTCTTTAAATAGTGTTATTAGTAGCTTTAGAGTTTGGTATATTTTACTGTTGTAAGCAAATCTGTTTTAAAAATGTATTCAAATTTAAGTGATTGTGATTTTAGAAATGCCATAAAGGGCCTGTTTTAACAAGTATTTTAGACTAATTAAATTTTAAAAAGACTAATTGAATCTTGACTATTTTCATTCTCTTGAGGAGCAAAATGCTTCACATATACAACTGTGAAAATTAACGTGAACTCAGGTTTAGGAGCCAAAAGAAGAATTAAACTAGGTCAGGTCTAAAAGAAATAAGGCCCTAGAAAGTACTGCCCACAGCATCACTTCTCTGTCATAACATCTGATTGCTATGACACCTGCTGGTAAGTAGGCATGTGTCATGAGAGGTTCAGAATTGTCCATCATGTCCCATGGCTCTTTTTGAAAATTTAGCATCTAACATATGGACTGAAAAAACTTTAGGTTTAGGATACTATTTTTTTTTATTTTTAAATTTTTAATTTTTTTTTTTTTTTTTAGGTTTAGGTTACTTTAATTGAAAGTTTTTTTTCCCCCCGATGAGATTATTACTAGTTTGAAGATAAGTAAGATAGGGTAACTATTTCTTTTTTTTTTTAATATTTTTATTTACTTATTTATGACAGTCACACAGAGAGAGAGAGAGAGAGAGGCAGAGACACAGGCAGAGGGAGAAGCAGGCTCCATGCACCGGGAGCCTGACGTGGGATTCGATCCCGGGTCTCCAGGATCGCGCCCTGGGCCAAAGGCAGGCGCCAAACCACTGCGCCACCCAGGGATCCCAGGGTAACTATTTCTGTCATTGCTGTAGACATATTTGACCTTCCAAGTCTTTATTAGGGAAGATGCCAAGTACTTTTACAGTAATCTTCCTTTCCTAAAATCCAAATACAAGTACAACTGGAATTAAAATCCTTGGTCCAGATTATAGTTTTTAATCCTTACCTTAGTAAGAATGTAATTTATGTTGCACATCATTAGTGTTTAATAAGTGTTGATTAAGAATGCTGGGTTTAGGGATCCCTGGGTGGCGCAGCGGTTTGGCACCTGCCTTTGGCCCAGGGCGCGATCCTGGAGACCCGGGATCGAATCCCACATCGGGCTCCCGGTGCATGGAGCCTGCTTCTTCCTCTGCCTGTGTCTCTGCCTCTCTCTCTCTCTCTCTGTGACTATCATAAATAAATAAAAATTAAAAAAAAAAAAAAGAATGCTGGGTTTATGGAGGGCTTCTTGAATGAAATGTTAATATTTATTTATTTTAAAAAATATTTTATTCATTCATGAGAGACACAGACATAGAGGCAGAGACACAGGCAGAGAGAGAAGCAGGCTTCCCTGCAGGAGCCCGATGTGGGACTTGATCCTGGGACCCCGGGGTCACACCCTGAGCCATGGCAGGTTCCCAACCTCTGAACCACCCAGGCTTCCCGAAATGTTAATATTTAAATAGTGATATTTAAGAGTGGGTATAATTTTGATGGGTAATAGGCACAAGTGAGTTTGAGCTGTGGAATATGATCATGGAAAAGTAGTTAAGTAGCAAACTGTAGAGGACTCTAAAAGCAAAAATGAGCATTGTTGTATATTAGTGCAAGGAAGAAACATCAGTGATTTTGAAAAAAAAGAAGTCCTATGGTCAATTCTGAAATTTTTGAGGGGTAGATCAGCACTGGTGGAAATGATAGAGAAAAAACTGTGATGAGGGGAATCAATTAACCTATTGTAATTGTCTAGAGGTGAAGTGATATAGTGGCATTGGAAAGTAACAGATGGAAGTGTTGAGAGACCTTGTTAAGATGGAATCGTGGGTGCTTAGGTGGTTCAGTCAGTTAAGTGTCCAGTTTTTGATTTCAGCTCACGCCTTGATCTCAGTGTCATGAGTTCAAGTTATGCATTGGGCTCTGCACACACACACGCACACACAAAGAATTCGTGCAGTTCCTGGATGGCACAGTCAGTGGAACATGTGACTCTTTATCTCAGGGTTGTACATTTGAGCCCCATGTTGGGTGTAGAGATTACTTAAAAATCAAATCTTTAGGGCAGCCCGGGTGGCTCAGCAGTTAAGCACCACCTTCAGCCCAGGGTGTGATCCTGGAGACCCAGGATCCAGTCCCACGTCAGGCTCCCTGCATGGAGCCTGCTTCTCCCTCTGCCTGTGTCTCTGTCTCTCTCTCTCATGAATAAATAAATAAAATCTTAAAAATAAAATCTTAAAAAAGAAATCCATATGGGCTCTTATCAGAAGAATGGTAGACTGAATTATGGCACGTATGGGAAGAAGCAAAGGATGATGAGATCTTAAAGGACAAGAGTCTTAATGAGGTGAGATTTGGATTTAAGAGAGATTTCTGAGACAAGGATTTTTTAGTTTGGGTATGGTCATGTTTGTTAATTCCAAGGCTTCTAGTTTGGAAGTCTGGGAGGATGGTGTGCCTGTTATCAGAGAAGAAATACTGTAGACAAAGCAAGTTTATTAGGGATACATAGTGAGTTGAGACTTAGTAAGTTGTGATGACTATGGACTATTTAGGCAACATCTAGAAGGCATCTTGAAATATAGAAAAGGGAAATAGAATCGAGATGAAAATTAATGTAAGTGGTAGTCTTTCATGGATGAGATTCTTATATGAGATCTGAGGTGACGGATTAGGTGAAATTGCAAGCAGATGTGTATATTCATCTTTTTAGTAAATAGATCACACATCCAGTAGATTTTCAAAGAGGTCCATTGTCCCAGAAAGATTAAGAACCACTGAGGTAGAATGAGAATACCACAGAGGTAACCCTGACAAATATTTCTTTTAAGTCTTATTTTTTTGAGAAAGGAGGAGAGAGCGCTCGCTCTCTCTTCCTGAGAGCATTCAATGGGGAGGGGCAGAGGGAGATGGAGTCTTAAGTAGACTCCTTGCTGAGCATGAGCCTGACTCAAGATTTGATCTCACGACCCCAAGATCATGACCTGAGCTGAAACCAAGTATTGGACGCTTAACTGACTGTACTACTCAGGTGCCCCCTTGATAAATATTTTTTAAGAGGTAGGCAGAGGAATGGGATCCTAAAGACTGGTCAGATGTATAAGAATTAGAAAAAAACCTAGACCCCAAGGAAGGGGAAGGGCTTGGGGAGCCCTACCTTGTCATGTACCATCAATAAAGTATACTGTACCCAGCCAAAAAAAAAAAAAAAAAAAAAAAAGAATTAGAAAAAAAAATGAGTGAGAGGAGAAACGGAAGTTGTTTATGCTTGATCATTTATTAATTAAGATAGGTAGGGCAGCTCTGGTGGCGCAGTGGTTTAGCGCCGCCTGCAGCCCGGGGTGTGATCCTGGAGACCCGGGATTGAGTCCCACATCGGGTTCCCTGCATGGGGCCTGCTTCTCTCTCTGCCTCTCTCTCTGTCTCTATGAATAAATAAATAAAATCTTTAAAAAAAAGATAGGTATCTATTTTGAATAGGTTGAGTTCTGAAACAGTTTTTGGAATGATTGAGAGGTCATGGGGTCATCTCCATAGAGATAGAAATAGAGATACCTTGAGAATGGATAAGATACGGGGGGCAATGTAAGAACTGAGCCACAGGAATGTCTGATTTTAGGTGTCAGCAGAGAGGGCAAGTTACAGAAGAGGACAGAGAAAGTGTGGCTAGAGAGACCAGACAATGAGGAGTGTGCATCATCAAAGGAACCCAAAAGTCTGTAGTCATCAGGGATTGGTATTGAATACTATAGAGTACTAACAGTGCAACTTGAAGAGAGACAAAATTTCAGTGTGATCACCTTCTCTATGGTACAATATCCTGTTTTTTTGAGGCATGTTGATTATGGCAGACTAGTAGCGCTACCATTTAGTTAACACTTTGCTTATGTACATCAGTTAATCTTCAACCACATTGCAAACATGATTACTTTGCATGAAAGTGAGGAAACTTGGGACAGAGAGTTTAGTTAATTTGCCCAAAGACACATGACTAGGAAATGATAGTGCATCCCATTCTGTCCGGTTCCTAAATGATACTCAACCAAAGATGAACGTTGAGAAAGTCTATGCTTTCAAGAAATACATGTCTGCTTTTACTTGTATTAAATTTTAGCCTTGTAATTTTTTATTTTTTAAAGATTTTTTTCATTTATTTTAGAGAGAGAGAGAGAGTGTGCTTGAACACGAGTGGGAAGGGCAGAGGGAGAGGGAAGGAGAATCCCAAGCTGACTCTCTGCTAAGCCTGGAGCCCCATGTGGGATTTAGCCTCAGGATCCTGACATCATGACATGAGTTGAAACCAAGAGTCAGATGCTCAACTGTCTGCACCACCTAGGTGCTCTACTTTGTAGCCATTCATTCATTCATTCATTCTGTTAAAAAGATTTTACTAAAAAAAGATTACCAAAATCTTTTTCCCAGATAGAGTGAGGGGCAGAGGGAGAAGCATACTGCCCGCTGAGCAAGGATTCTGATGCAGGCTTGATCCTCAGACTCTGGGATCATGACCTGAGCTGAAGACAGTTAACCAACTGAGCCACCTAGGTGGCCTATTTATTTATTTACTTATTTATTTATGATTTTATTTATTTATTCATGAGAGATACAGAGAGAGGGAGGCAGAGACATAGGCAGATAGGAGGGAGAAGCAGGCTCCATGCAGGGAGCCCAATGTGGGACTCGATCCCGGGACTACAGGATCATGTCCTGAACCAAAGGCAGATCTTCAACTGCTGAGCCACCCAGGCGTTCCTATTTATTTATTTTTAAACATTTTATTTATTAGAGAAAGAGCACAAGCTGGGGGGGGGGGGGGCAGAGGGAGAGGGAGAAGCAGACTCCCTGCTGAGCAGAGAGCCTGACACAGGGGTCCAGAATCCTGGATCCTCGATCCCAGGATCCTGGGATCATGACTTCAGCCAAGGGCAGACACTTAGCCAACAGTTACCCAGGTGTCTGAAATATATGGATTTCTTTTTGTTTTTATTTTTAGTTTTTTCATTGTTAACATTGATTGGGGAATGTTTAGGCCTTCCATGTGTATATGGTGAAGGCAGGTATGCTAAACAATCTATGGTGCATGGTACAGTCTGCACTGGAGAATCGTCCTGTCAAGATGCTTAGCAGTGCACCCCTCCATCCCACCCCTGAGAAACATTGGGGTGGGATGTTGAAGTCCTGTGCTCCCCTAAGGCTCATCTTCTCCATAAACTTACCCTTATTCCTGTTGGCTGTAGCACTCCCTCCCTTCCTGAAACTGTTGGGTATTCATACCAACTGTTTGAAAGATGAGACCAGCAGTGGTATATATCACCTGTAGAAGCTCAAGACCTACAAGTATATCTGAATTCAGATTCTTAGTTTTGCTTATTAACTGTAAACTTCTATTTTTATTTATTTATTTAAAAATTTTTTAAAAAGATTTTATATACTTATTCATGAGAGATACAGAGAGAGGCAGAAACCATAAGTAGAGGGAGAAGCAGGCTCAATGCACAAAGCCGGATGTGGGACTTGATCCTCGGACTCTGGGATCACGCCCTGAGCCAAAGGCAGATGCTCAACCACTGAGCCACCCAGGTGTCCCTATTTTTAAAGATTTTATTTATTTATCCATGAGAGACACAGAGAGATGCAGAGACACAGGCAGAAGGAGAAGTAGGCTTCCCACAACGAGCCCAATGCAGACCTCGATCCCAGAACCCCAGGATCATGCCCTGAGCCAAAGGCAGAGATGCAACCATTGAGCCACCCAGGTGCCCAGCTGTTAACTTTTTTTTTTTTTTAAGGTTTGTTTATTTATTCATGAGAGAGAGAGAGAGAGGCAGAGACACAGGCAGAGGGAGAAGCAGGCTCCATGCAGGGACCCCGACGTGGGACTAGATCCTGGGCCTCCAGGATCACATCCTGGGCTGAAGGCGGCACTAAACCACTGAGCCACCTGGGCTGCCCGAACTGTTAACTTTTAATAAGGGAGTCTCTGGTATGCTTTTGGGAGCTCAAAAATCTTAGTACACCGGTTTACGTGAGGTATTGGAAACTCAGTGTTTCTGAATAGTTTTGAGTACTTAATGAAATTACTTTTAATATTAGTAACATTTCTATTAATGTGTGGGATTCTAGTGATTAGCTATAAGTGATAAGCCATTTCCATGAATTTAATTTGTATGTTTTCACCTCTCAAGTATTTATGAAAAGTTTTTTATGAAAAGCATCTGAGTTTTCTCAGGAACCATATATAATTTATTCTATACCTTGCTCACGTTAAGGTATCTACTCATCAAAAAAGAACTGATTCCCCAACAAACTTCCAGAGCTATTTCACCCTGAATCCACTCCATTCCACTCCACCCACCCACCTAACCCTGAGGTGCTGTTTCTCCGCTTTTGTTTCTCTTTGACTACTTGGGGCTACCTCACATCGGAAAGCAGGCAGGATAGATACTCTCCAAGGTCCTTTTCAGATTTTCAGTTTTAGGACACTTTCTGTGTTCTGAATCCATGGCCCGTAGGAGCTGGGAAGTAAGGGTGTAGGGGTATGCCACAATCAATTAACTGATATTAGCTGCAAGCCTACCTTATTTTAGGTACTGTGGTTTCAAGTTCATTTGCATTCTCATCTTTAAGTTGATTTTTTTTCCACTTTACAGATAAGGAAACCAGGCCTCATGTAATTTGTCCAAGGTTCACAGCCAGTAAATATACAGGAGAACTGAGATTTATCTAGATCCGCAAACCTGTATTATTACTTGATTGGCTTTGCTCTGTATACCAAGCTACCTGGAAACATGCTCCCTGCAGCTTGAGTTCTTGAATGCGTTGGCACTAAAATATAAAATGATAATTGTCATAGATGACTTGGGGCTATAGGAAGGTAGAAGAGGGAAAAGCTTGATACCTGGAAAGAATGAGAAAGGTAGGGTCAGACTTACTTTTAGGAGGGTAGCGCTGATTTTTTTTTCCATCCCTTCTACTTACCTCCAGCAGTTTCTTTATTTCCATTAGCTTAATATTAAGTGCGTACCTGACCTACGTGCTAGGCAGTAAGATCAAAGTGGCAAACAGAAATGGTTTTTACTCTGATGTTTACTGTCCCAACAGGAAAGTAATAACTTACTGAGTTTGATGAAGTGCATAGTGCTACAGGAGAGCATAAAAGATAGAGCTGGGATGGTAGTCCAGGAAGATTTCTTAGAGGAAGTGGTGTTTAAGTTGGGACCTGAAGAATGATTTGGAGCTAGCAAATTGAAAGGTGCTGGAGTGTTTCATCCACTACCTTACAGAAAATGACTGAAGAAATTGAGTTTATTAAAATTCAGGGATCTTTCTCGTGGTACTCCAGAGACAGCAAGTGCAGTTAAAACTTCAGGTATGGTTGTAACCTGGAACTAGAAAATAGACTAAATCACCTACCTCCCTCTATATTGATGTTTACAAAAATCTTGCATCCTGCGTCTTTACGCAGCTAGGGATTTTTTCTTTTCTCTTTTACACATCCCATGCATTTGGCAGAAGAGTGTTTATTCTAGCTTCCTTAAGGTATGTGTCTTTAGTACATTGACAGCCAGAGGTTAAGAGCACTCTGAATCTAATTCCTGGGAGAGAGAATCTGATCCAGCTTGGGATAGTGTTCACCTCTGGTCCAGTCAGTTGGTGGAGTCATTTGAAAAGGCTGGATGGACTTCTTTAAGGTGTGAGGGATGAGGTGGGGGTAGTCAAAAGTCCTATTGACTGCTGACTTACCAGGTTCAAGTTCTTAGTGCTGCTTCCCCTGCTCTTCTCTGAGCTGGAATTTTCCCCTGCTTTTTGGAGCCTGTGGGAAGGCAAGAGAGGAGACATGAAGATTGGGAGAAGTAGTTGAGGCAGAAGAAGGGCTTTGGGTTGCTTTTAGGATTCTTTTGTTTTCCTGTCTCTGGCATTATGGTGGTGGCAGCTGCTAAACTGAGTGGTATCTCAAACTTTAATATTTGATACATATCTAACATGTATGAGTTATGCAGGCTAACAATAAATACTTAAGAACTCACCACCCTCTGAGTGACTTTTTTTTTTTAAAGATTTTCTTTTTCTTTTTATCTTTCTCAGAACACAAGCATGGGGGCGGGTAGGGAGAGGGAGAAGTAATCTCCCCACTGAGCAGGGAGCTCAACCTGGGGCTTGATACCAGGACTCTGAGATCATGACCTAAGCTGAAGGCAGATGTTTGTTTATTTTTTAAAAAAATTATTTATTCATGAGGGACACACAGAGAGGCAGAGACACAGGCAGAAAGAGAAGCAGGCTCCATGCAGGGAGCCCAGTGTGGGACTCAATCCCAGAACTCCGGGATGACGCCCTGAGCCAAAGGCAGATGATGCTCAACACGTAGAGCCACTCAGGCGTCCCAAGGCAGATGTTTATTTTTTAATTTTTTAAAAAGACCTTATTTATTCATAAGAGAGACAGAGAGGCAGAGATGTAGGCAGAGGGAGGAGCAGGCTCCATGCAGGGAGCCCAGTGTGGGACTTGATCCCGGTACCGTGGAATCATGCCCTGAGCCAAAGGTAGGTGCTCAGCTGCTGAGCTACCCAGGTGTCCCTGAAGGCAGATGTTTAATAACCAACTGAGCTATTTAAGTCCGCCCCCCACGCCCTTCAGTGACTTCTTGACCAGATTGTCTGAGGCCAGCATTCTGATACTTAGCCACAGCCTTCACTCCAAGGTTTAACTTCTTTCTGGGAGCCTGTACAATGGATTGAGAGCATGGGTTTTCACCACTTACATATGTGGCTTTGACAGGTTATCCAGATTATACCTTGTTTTCCCCATCTGTAGAAAGGTAGTAGTGGTGTACACCTCAGTGTTGTATTAAGTGAGGTATGTAGGTGAAGTGCTGAGTTCTCAGTGTCCAATTCATGATCTAATTATTCCCTTGAAGTCAGTGGGCCTTGCAAATCTGGATCCTCTCTCACCTCAGTCTCTTGGAATATCCATTTCTCTTAAAATTTTTATTTATTTATTTAAAGATTTAATTTATTTATTCCTGGGAGACACGGAGAGAAAGGCGGAGACACAGGCAGAGGGAGAAGCAGGCTCCCTGAAGGGAGCCCCATGCGGGACTCCATCCCGGGATTCTGGGATCATGCCCTGAGCCAAAGGCAGACACTCAACCACTGAGCCACTCAGGTGTCCCATTTTATTTATTAATTTAAGAGAGAGTGTACACATGGGTGGGGGAGGAGTAGAGGGAGAAGGAGGGGGAAAGAATCTCAAGTAGACTCCACACTGAGCTCATGGAGCTGACACTGTGCTGGATCTCATGACCCTGACCTGAAACCAAGAGTCAGATGCTCAGCTGACTGAGCCACCCAGGTGCCCCAGTCTTTTGGAATAGCTTCTTGTAGTATAAAGCAGCATGTGCATTGGGTCACACAAGTTGTTTGTCAAGTTCCAATTGTGTGATCTTGGGCAAATGCCTTTCCTATTTTTTGATTGAACAATCATAGAGCATCTTCTGTGCCAAGCCCTGAGCCGTGTTCCTGATCTCCCTCACAAATGTTGCAGTATAGTATTAGGGGCAGACTGATAAATAAATGTGTAATATGATAAAAAAAAAAAACACTGTTATAAAATCATTCTCTATTGAGCAGGTAACTCTGGCTAACCTTTCTAGTTATAATTAACAAATAACATATATACTAGGCACCTTGTAGTTGTGTGGGTACGTCAGTGAAACAAACATGTGGCCCTGGGAGCTTGCGGTGTTTGGAATGGCTGGTTTAATGGGAGTGGCTTGAAGAGAGAGTTAGGCCTGGTCACGGCCTTCACTTTTAAGTTCTTTCCAGTGAGCTTCCTTTTATTTCTCTTTTTATAGCATTTATCCCCAGGACAAGTTTAAAATTTTTTTTTTGGAGTTCATAGATATTTCATTTAATTTTCAATGGCCTTCCTGTTCTGCATTTGGAAAGCAGAAAGGGTGGATTATGCACAAACCTGTTTTTTTTTTTTAAAGATTCTATTATTCTAAACATTTTATTAATTTGAGAATGAGAGAATGTGAGGAGAAGGAGCAGTAGGAGAGGGAGAAACAGGCTCCCCACTGAGGAGGTACACAATCCCAGGACTCTGCGGTCATGACCACAGCTGAAAGCCGGTGCTTAACTGATTGAGCCACCCAGGTGCCCCTAGATTCTATTTTTTTTTTAAAGATTTATTTATTTATTTATTTATTCATTCATTCATTCATTCATTCATTCATTCATTCATTCATTTATTTATTTATTTATTTATTTATTTATTTATTTATTTATTTATTTATTTATTTATTTATGATAGGCATTGAGAGAAAGAGAGGCAGAGATTCAGGAGGAGGGAGAAGCAGGCTCCATGCTGGGAGCCCGACGCGGGACTCAATCCCGGGACTCCAGGATCGCGCCCTGGGCCAAAGGCAGGCGCCAAACTGCTGAGCCACCCAGGGATCCCCCCTAGATTCTATTTTTTAAAGTAATCTCTATACCCAGTTTGGGATTTGAACTCACAACCCTGAGACCAAGATTCACGTCCACTGAGCCGGCCAGGCACTCCATGCACAAACCTAGTTTTTAAGCTTTCTGTTTCTATTTAAACTTTAACCTTTTTTTTCTTTCTTTTTTCTTTCCTTTTTTCTTTTATTTATTTGTGAGCACACAGTCCCAGAGGGAGAGGGAGAAGAGACTCCCTGATGAGCAGAGAGCCTGAGATCATGACCTGAGCCAAAGGCAGATGCTCAACTGACTGAGCCACCCAGGCGCTCCAAGCTTTCTATTTCTATTTAAACTTTCTGTTGTTATTAAATGAAAATGAAGCATCTCTGAGCAGTTTCTGTACTAAGCAGGACATGTTTGTTTTCTTTTTTCTTACGTGTCCCCTGAAATAATTTTTGAGAATCTGAAGCCCTGTCAAAGTTGTCCTCCCTATTTAAGAATCATATTCTATTGTAAGAAATAAAACTGTGGTTGACAACTAAAAAGTTGATAGGATAGCCTAAGAAAATTAATAGTTTCTTTCTCAGCAAAACAGTACCCTAAATTCAAATTCTTTAGCTCTAATTTTTCAAAGTAATTTCAATTATAGCATTAATGGGTTGTTTTCCAAGCCCAGGTACTCCCAGAGCCTCTTGTCCCCAGTGTTGGAGGGATGACCAGGTATGAGTCTGATGCAGATTCTGAGAATTCCCTTTAAGGCCAACTTGACCCTCATAAGATTAGACAAATGGACAGAATATGGTAGTTGCAGCTCCTACTAATTATCAGGGTCTCAGGTTTTGCAATTTGGACCTTAATTTGGGTTAGCAAGCTCTTTTAAAATACTCCTGTCCCCCTTACAGGATGTAGCCTCACTCATCCATTTATATGACACTGATTTTTAAAAAATTAACCAAATGGCAAGCAAAAGAAGGCTGTGTCTAGCTTTCTTTCTACCTTTTAAAATAGCTATATCAGTATAATACAAAATTCATAAAATTTTAAGTGTTCAGTTCAATCAGTTTTAGTAAATTTACAAAGTTGTGCAACCATCTAAAGTGCAATCCAGCTTTAGAACATTTCCATCATTCCATAAAGTTCCCTCTTGTCATTTGCAGTCAGTTCCCACTCCCACTCCCACCCCCAGGCAACTCCTGATCTGCTTTCTGTTTTGCTTGTCCTTAAACTTTCATGAAAATAGAATCATGCAAGATACAATTTTTTGTATCTGGTGTTTTCTTCACTTACATGGTTTTGAGATTCATCTGTGTCATTGCCAGGATCTGTAGTTTATTTTTTTGTCATTAAATAGTAATTACTTGGTTGGATATACCAGTTTTGGGGTTTTGTCTATTATGAATGTTGCTAATATATATTCATGTATAAGTTTTTGTGTCATTTGGTTTTATATCTTTTGGTTAGTTGGGTTGCTGGGTCATAGGACAAATGATTTGTGTGTGTGTGGTTTTTGGGAGAGGATGGTAAAATGAATTTATTTTATTTATTAAAAAAATATTTATTCATGGGAGACACAGCAAGAGAGGCAGAGACATAGGCAGAGGGAAAAGTAGGCTTCTCGCAGGGAGCCCGATGCAGGACTCCATCCTGGATCCTGTGAGCCAAAGGCAGACGATCAACTGCTGAGCCACCCAGGCATCCCAAAATTATTTTATTTTAAACCATAATAAGACAACAAATTAATTCACTGAATGAATATGAATACCCTATGTATTGTGTACGAGTCTAAGTCCTGAAAATAGTGTGGTAAACAAAACTTAGTCCCTGACCTTGAGGAAGTTCCTTTTTAGTGGAAAAGATAGACTAACATTTCACGGACTGGTAAGTGCTATGAAGAAAACTTTTATTTTATTTTATTATTATTTTTTTAAGATTTTTTTTTTAATTTTTTAATTTTTTAATTTATTTATGATAGTCACACACAGAGAGAAAGAGAGAGGCAGAGACATAAGCAGAGGGAGAAGCAGGCTCCATGCACCGGGAGCCCGACGTGGAATTCGATCCCGGATCTCCAGGATCGCGCCCTGGGCCAAAGGCAGGCGCCAAACCACTGCGCCACCCAGGGATCCCAGATTTTTTTTTTTATATAAAGATTTTATTTTTATATAAAGATTTTATTTTTATTTATTTTTTTTATATAAAGATTTTATTCCAAATTTATTCATGAGAGACACAGGCAGAAGGAGAAGCAGGCTCCCTGTAGGGAGCCCGATGTGGGACTTGATCCCAGGACTCCAGGAGCACACCCTGAGCCAAAGGCAGATACCCAACCGCTGAGCCACCCAGGCGTCCCTGAAGAAAACTTTTATAAAGTAGATTAAGAGTATAGAATGGAAAGGGGAAGGCATTTTTTTTCTGTAATAGATCGTCAACCTTTTTAATGCTACACATTTAATAATTTTTTAATTTTTAAAGATTTTATTTATTTTTTCATGAGAGACACAGAGAGAGAGAGGCAGAGACACAGGCAGAGGGAGAAGCAGGCTCCATGCAGGGAGCCCAATGTGGGACTCAATCCTGGGTCTCCAGGATCACACCCTAGGCTGAAGGCAGCACTAAACCGCCGAGCCACCCGTGCTGCCCAACAATTTTTTTAAAAATTATTTTTTTTTTTAACAATCTGAAATGTTTAGAAATATTATAAGGACAGTACAAAGGTTTTCTCACCTGGGTGGCTCAGTGGTTGAGCATCTGTCTTTAGTTCAGATCTTGATATTGGGGTCCTGAGATTGAATCCCACATCGGGCTCGCACGGAGGCTGCTTCTCCCTCTGCCTATGTCTCTGCCTCTCTTTGTGTCTCGAATGAATGAATGAATGAATGAATGAATGAATAAATAAATAAATAAATAAATAAATAAATAAATAAATATATTTCAAAGGTTTTTCCCTACACCGTTTGAGAGTAAATTGCTGATAGAGTGCCCCAAATCACCGGAACACTTCAATGTGTATTTTTACCAAACAAGAAATGTCTCCTGCATAACCATAATATAACCATCACCATCAGGAAATTAACACTGACACATTATTACTTCCTACTTTTTAGACCCTATTCAGTAATCCCGTGTTTCATTTAGTTGTCCTGTCTCCTTTTGGCTGGAGCAGTTCCTCAGGTTTCCTTTGAATCTAAAGCCTTGACACTTTTTTTTTTTCTTTTAAAGATTTTATTTATTTATTCATGAGAAACAGAGAGAGAAAGAGGCAGAGACACAGGCAGAGAGAGAAGCAGGCTCCCTGCAGGAAGCCCGATGTGGGACTTGATCCTGGACCTCAGGATCATTCTCGGAGTCAAAAGTAGACGCTCAACTGCTGAGCCACCCAGGCATCCCTGCCTTGACACTTTTGAAAATTGTTGTATTTTTACCTTTTTTTTTTTTTTAAGATTTTATTTATTTGAGAGAGAAAGAGAGCTTGAGCCAGGGGGGGCAGGGCAGAGAGGGAGAGGGAGAAGTAGATCCCCCACTGAGCAGGGAGACCAAGGTAGGGCTTGATCCCAAGACCCTGGGATCATGACCTGAGCCGAAGGCAGACACTCAACCAACTAGCCACCCTAGTGCCCTGTATTTTTAGTTTTGTTTATTTTTTTTATTTTTTTTTATTTTTAGTTTTGAAGAAACCACCAAACTATTTTCCAAAGCACATACACCATTTTACATTTCCATCAGCGATGTGTGAGGTGTTCCAGTTCTTCACAGCCTTACCAAAACGTAGTCTTTTGGTTATATCCTATTGAGTTTATAAGTGGTATTACATTATAATTTCACTTCGCAATTTCCTCGTGACTAATGATGATTTTTTTCTGTGCGTATTAACCACTTGTATATCTTCATTGATGAAATGTCTGGTCTTAACTTTTGCCCCTTTAAAAAAATTGTCGTCTTTCATTTGGTTCTGATATATATAGCTCAGCACTATGTTTTCCTTAAGTATAAGGACAGCCAAGAATTTGAAGCATAATCCAAATCTAATCATGAGGCAGCACCAGAAAAACCTGATTTAGGGATATTCTATAAAATAGGCTGTAATCTTCAAGTATGTCAAGGTCATGAAAGTAAAAACAAAAAACAAACCCTGAAGAATTGTTCCAGGCTGAAGGAATCTAAAGAGATGTGACAACTAAATGTGTTGGATGATTCTGAATTGGTACAGTAGGGCTTGGAGATTAGATTGTAAGAATGTATCAGTGTTAACAATTCTGATATTTGCATGTTATGTGAGAAAATGGTCTTGTTTTGTTTGTAGGAAGTATACACTAAAGTATCAGGGAACAATGAGGTATCACAGCAAACTTACTCTCAGATGCTTCAGAGAGTACCAAGTTTGGAGTTGCTGGGTCTCCAGAAGGTGCCTGTGTGAGGGTGTGCAGAAATTTGGGAGAAGTCATAAAAGGCATCTTTCAGCCAAGTGAAAGATCACTGGCCTCGGTGTCAGGGGACCTGAGTCTCCATACCTGCCATCATTGGCATGTTTCATGGGCTTGTGCTAGTCACTTTGCTTCTGGAGGTTTTAGTTTTTCTTATCTGAAAATAAAGTGATTAGGTGTAAGTCTTTATAAAGTCCTTTCCATCTCTAATATTGTTACTTCCCTCAGAGACAGTCCATAAAATTAGTGTGCATATGTGTGTATATATATATACACAAATACACACATGTGTATGTACACGTATGTACATATGCATATTTGAGATTATTTATTTACCTGTTATTGGAAAGATGTCTGTTTTAGTGTAGTTCACCTGAGAAACCTCTGGATAGTCATTATTGAGTTCTAAAAAAACATTGGGGAACTTCCTATTAAAAACTAACAAAATGTTAATCTCAAAATTAAACTGAGGAGAATGATTATTTTTGTGCTCTTTCTATACTGTACCAGAGTATTGGTTTACTTCAAGTGATTAGATTATTTGTGTGCATTTGAAGAGAGTTTATTTGGTGACTGAGATGAATGTTAAGCTGTCCTCAGCTTGGGAACAAATGTATGATGAAAATGTAGAGTTTCAGAGATAGGAGATATTTAAATAGAACCGATTATAAGTAAATCTTTTTTTTTTTTTTTTTTTAAGATTTTTTAAATTTTGGGGCACCTGGGTGGATCAGTTGCTTAAGCATCTGCCTTCAGCTCAGGTCATGATCTTGGAGTCCTGGGATTGAGCCCTGGGACGGGCTCCCTGCTCAGGGAGTCTGTTTCTCTCTCTCTCTCTTTCACTCTTTCACTCTCTCTCCTCCCCATCTTGTGCAAGTGCACATGTGTGCATTCTCTCAAATAAATAAAATCTTAAATTTTTTATCTTTAAGTAATCTCTACATCCAATGTGGGGCTCAGATTTACAACTCTTGAGATCGAGTCTCAATGCTCCACTGCCTGAGCCAGTTAGGTGCTCCTGATAATAAGTAATTCTGAAAAAGATAAGTTAGTACAATCTAATTTTTAGAAGAAATAGTTTTAACTGCACAGGTAAAGAAAATTAAGCAAAACCAATACATTTTCCCAATTAATATCTAAATTTCCACCGAACACAGGTCAGGTTTGTAAAGTAGGGAGTAAAACCTACAGAATTTACTTTGGCCACAAGGTTTTTTTAAAAAAATATTTTATTTATTTATTCCTGAGAGAGAGGGAGAGAAGCAGAGGGAGAAGCAGGCTCCATGCAGGGAGCCGGACGTGGGACTGGATCCCCGGTCTCCAGGATCACGCCCTGGGCTGAAGGCGGCGCTAAACCGCTGAGCCACCCGGGCTGCCCAGCCACAAGGTTTTTGCTGGATTTATTTATTTATTTATTTATGTATGTATGTATGTATTTATTTATTTATTAATTAATTAATTATAGTCACAGAGAGAGAGAGAGAGGCAGAGACACAGGCAGAGGGAGAAGCAGGCTCCATGCACCGGGAGCCCGACGTGGGATTCGATCCCGGGTCTCCAGGATCGCGCCCCGGGCCAAAGGCAGGCGCCAAACCGCTGCGCCACCCAGGGATCCCCACAAGGTTTTTATCTTGAGTCAGTAACTGAGTTGACGGTACTGCTCCTTTTTTTTTTTTTTTTTTTTTTTAAAGAAAAATTTATTTATTTGTTCATGAGAGAGAGAGACAGAGACATAGGTAGAGGGAGAAGCAGGTTCCATGCAGGGAGCCCAACGTGGGACTCGATCCCGGGACCCCAGGATCATGCCCTGGGCGGAAGGCCAGACGATGCTAGACCGCTGAGCCACCCAGGGATCCTGAAGGTACTGCTCTTAATTGCTTCAATAGAAATGTGAAAATGTTTAGTTTGGGGCTTATTTGAAGTGTTCCTTCCCTTTTCAATCTAGCAGTGCTGAACTTCAAATAAAATTTTATTTCGCCTGTTAAATCATCTTTGTTTCTGTTTCATAGTTGAAGCAGATTTTTTTTTAACATCGATCTAATCCTTTCATGTAAATTAATTTTTGCAAGACCGTATAAGCATATAAAAATAACTGATGTGATGTTTCACATACCTGAAAAACCAGTTGATAGCAAGACTACATTAATCGAAGACTGTTACCAGGAATGTTTATCTCCTTTTTGGGCCGTTCTGCCTGTTACATATTTTGACAATGTTTTCAAGCATCCTTTTAGGACAAGTCTGATTCCTTACCATTCATGTGATGATAAAAGTGATATTCTTTTTTTTTTTTTAATTTAAAATATTTTATTTATTTGAGAGAGAGAGAACAAGCAGGGGAACAGCAGGGAGAGGGAGAAGCAGACTCTGCCATGAGTACAGAGCCTGATGTGGGCCTGGATTCCAGGGTCTTGGGATTTTGACCTGAGCCAAAGACAGATGCTTAACCGACTGAGCCACCCAGGTGCCCCTAAAAGTGATATTCTTTAGACTTGCTTTTTTTTTTTTTTTTTTTTTTAATTTATTCACCAGAGAGAGAGAGAGAGAGAGGCAGAGACATAGGCAAAGGGAGAAGCAGGCTCCATGTGGGGAGCCTGATGCAGGACTGGATCCCACGACCCCTGGGTTCATGACCTGAGCCAAAGGCAGATGCTCAACTACTGAGCCATCCAGATGCCCCTCTTTAGAAGTGTTATAAATTCTTTGTTTAGTCTAGAAGGATCTGTAAAGAAAGGGCATTTGTGATTCTTTGTCCACTCTGACATAACTGCTTGGAAGAGCCATTTATTTCCTGCCACCAAAAAGTGTAAGACAGAATGGTCATAAGAATTACCCCAGAAGGCAGAATGTAGCTTTCAAAAACTGGTAAATGTTTGTATAGCATCCTTGAATTTAATGCTAATCTATAAAAATGCAAATTGGATGATATTTTGGCCTTATGTATTTTCTGATTTCAGCAGGAGTGTCTTACGTTTCCCTACTAAGTAAACTGCTGGCATTGGGCTGAGATGTATTTTACTTATGTGTAAGGAAGTATCCATTACTTTTTTTTCTTTTTAAAGATTTTATTTATTTATTCATGAGACACACAGAGTTAGAGACATAGAGAGAGGGAGAAGCATGCTCCATGCAGGGAGTCCGATGTGGGACTTGATCCCGGGACCCCAGGATCATGCCCTGAGCTGAAGGCTGACGTTCAATTGCTGAGCCACCCAGGCATCCCTCTATCATTTCTTATTTTGGTTGTTTTTTAACATAAATGAGTGAATTTTGTCAAATTTGTCTTTTCTGCCTCCATGAAGATATTTTTCCTCTTTATTAATATCCATATTATATTGAACTTCCCTTAAATTCTTAGGATAAATCCTGCTTGGGTAGGCTGTATTCTTTTTTATAATGTACTGTTGGATTCTGTTTCCTAATGTTTAAAGATTTTGTGTTGATATTCACAAGCGATACTAGTCTACTATATTTTTTTTTTTGTGCAATCTTTTGGCAGGTGTGAGGGTTATAGTTACTCTTTCTTCATAAAGTGAATTTGGAAGTTTTCTTTTTCTGTGTTCTGAGATAGCATTAGGATTACTTTAAGTGGTAGAATGTCCCTAAGAAACCATTAGCCTGGTGCTTTTTTGTGTTCCTTCAAGTTTTGTTTCTGCCTGGTCTCTCTGCCATCACTCTTGCTCCTCCAGTTTGTTCTGCATAACTACCATCATGACTACTATTTTTTCAAGAGCTTATTATCCATTAAGCACCATATGTAGGAGTGGAATCATACCATACATCATCTTCAACTAGCTTTTTTCACCCATTGTTATGTTTTTTAGTATAAGTTATTCATTTTCATGGCTTTATAAGTCTCATGTATAAAAATACCACAATTTATCCCAGTCAGGGATTAATGAACATTAGAATTGTTTCTTGTTAATACAGTGGTTTTGGTGTATGAGAGTTTCTTAGACATACCCCAGTAGTAGAATTGGTAGGTGATAGGGCATATGCATGCATGTTCACTAGGTAATGCCACCTTGTTTCCCTAGGTAGTTTTTCCAGCAAATTTTTGTGCTATTTACTTTTGTACATCTTCTGTTAAATTTATTCTGGGTACCTTCATTTGTTGTTTCTATCATAATTTGTATCTGTTTGTAGCTGTTTATAGAAATGTATTTGATTTTTATAAAATTGATTTTATGTCTCATAACTTCACTAAACCCTTATTGTAGTAATTTCTGTTTAAATTCTTTTAAGACAAGCACATCATCTGAAAATCATGACAACTTTCTTTTCATTACTTACATTTCTTTTATCTTGAGAGCAGTGGGGATAGTGGCATCATGCAGACTTGTTCTGATGTTGAAAGCGCTAGTTGAATGGGGGAGGGGCTGTCTGTTTTACTGTAGTTTTCCTTATTAGGTTTTTTTTTTCAAGGTTTTTAAAGATTTTTTTGTTGTTGCTTTTATCCTGTTTGTTGAATTTCCACACTTTTTTTTTTTCTGAATCTGTAGAAATTTTCATGTGATTTTTCTCCTTCAATCTGTTATAAATTTCAGATTGCATTAATAGGTTTTGCTAATGCTGAACCAATTTCGCAATTCTGGGATTAAACCCAGCTTGGCCGTAATGTATTATCATTATTATATATTGCTACATTTGGTTTGCTAATAAATAGTTAAGGTTTCCTCATTGTGTTCATGAATGAAATTGGCCTGTTTTCCCTTTCTCATGTTCTCCTCTAGTTGGGGTATCAAAATTAGACCACCCTGGGGTGCCTGGGTGGCTCAGTCCTTTAGATGTTACACTCTTGATTTCAGCTCAAGTCATGGTCTTGGGGTTGTGGTATTGGGCTGCATATAGCTCCCCACTCATGGGGAGTCTGCTCGAGATTATCCGTCTTCCTCTGCGCCTTTCCACACTTACATGCCTTCTCTCTCTCTCTCTCTCCCTCCAAAAAAAAAAAAAAAAAAAAAAGAGAGACTACCCTTATAAAATTAGTTAGAAAGTGCTTCTTCTTTTTCTACTATTCCTATTTCTGTAAAATTGGAATGATGGATTCATGTAAAGTTTGGTAGAACTTGCCTGTAAAAAAGTCTGGACCTGAGTGGTTCATTGTTTTTGCTTTGTTTTGGTGTTCGTTTTTGTTTCTGGTGGGAATATGTTAAAGTACTGTTTCAGTGTTCTTTAAAAAATGGTTATGTATGACTCTCCGTTTTCTATTTCTTCTTGATAATTTATATTTTTCTAGGAATTTATTTCTACATTTATTTATTTATTTATTTTTTTATTTATTTGTGATAGTCACAGAGAGAGAGAGAATGAGACAGAGACACAGGCAGAGGGAGAAGCAGGCTCCATGCACCGGGAGCCCGATGTGGGATTCGATCCCGGGTCTCCAGGATCGCGCCCTGGGCCAAAGGCAGGCGCCAAACCACTGCGCCACCCAGGGATCCCCTTCTACGTTTATTAAAGTATTATATTTTCTTACCTCTTCTCAGTTTTATTGAGATACTCAAACATATGTACTGTTTAAAGAATAACAAATTAAATACATGTAATCATGCAAATTCTAAACTAGAACATCGTTGGGCAGCCTGGGTAGCTCAGCGGTTTAGTGCCACCTTCAGCCCAGGGCCTGATCCTGGAGACCCGGGATCGAGTCCCACGTCAGGCTCCCTGCATGGAGCCCTGCTTCTCCTTCTGCCTGTGTCTCTGCCCCTCCCTCTCTCTCTCTCTCTCTCTCTCTCTCTCATGAATAAATAAATAAAATCTTTAAAAGAAAATTAGAACATCATCAGTACCTTAGAAATGCTTTATGAGGGATCCCTGGGTGGCGCAGCGGTTTGGCGCCTGCCTTTGGCCCAGGGCGCGATCCTGGAGACCCGGGATCGAATCCCACGTCGGGCTCCCGGTGCATGGAGCCTGCTTCTCCCTCTGCCTGTGTCTCTGCCTCTCTCTCTCTCTCTGTGACTATCATGAATAAATAAATAAAATCTTTAAAAAAAAAAAAAAAAAAAAAAAAAAAGAAATGCTTTATGAAATCCCCTTCTGGAGTCGACCACTATCCTCAATTTTGTGATAATTGTTCTTTGCAGCCTTCACTCCCTTTTTATTTTTATTGAAGTATAATATAGTATTCAGAAAAGTACACAAGTCACAAGATTACAGCTAGATAAATTTACACAAAGTAAACACACTCATGTAAATGACCATGTCCAGATCAACAGTCAGAACCCCAGCAATTCAGAAGCTCCTTTTGAATTCCTTTCCCATCATTCTCCATAGATACATAGGTGACCTCTCTCCTGACGTGTAGCATAGATGTATCGTTTTGTACTTTTTTTTTAAGATTTTATATATTTATTCATGAGAAAGACAGAGAGAAGGCAGAGACATAGGCAGTGGGGGAGAAGCAGGCTTCTAGCAGGGAGCCCAATGCACAGGACTCGATCCCGGAACTCCAGGATTATGCCCTGCGCCGAACGCAGATGCCCAACTGCTGACCCACCCAGGCGTCCTTTGTTTTGTACTTTTAGTTATATAACATATATGTTTTCTATTGTAACTGGCTTCTTTTATTCAGCATCATGTTTTTGTAGCTTTAAATTATTCTCATTATAGTATTAGTATTCATAGTGTGACTGTATCTCAGTTATTCATCCTGTTAATATTCATTTGGATTCTTCCCAGTTTTTGACCATCATTAGTAGTGCTACCATAAACATCATAGTGCAGTGTATTTTGGTGATCATGTTGCACATTTCTGTTGAATAGATACCTAGGAACAGAATGGTTATGCCCGGGGAAGGCATAGGTTCCACTTCAGTGGTTGTTGCCATACAATTTTTGAAAGGGGTTAAATCATATTCATACCCACTAGCAGTGTATTAGATTTTTGGACTGCTCCATATCCTCAACAGCATTTGATAATTTCTACCTTAGTTTTAGCCATTTTGGTGGGTGTGAAATGGTATGCGTTGTTGGGTTTGTTTGCCATCTCCCTGATGAATTTAGCTCTTCAGATTACTTTCTGGCTATTAGTCTTTTGATCATCTTCATTTGAAGAAACCTTTTTGCACATTTTTATATTGAGGTTTTTTAAAATTTATTTATTCATGAAAGAGAGAGGCAGAAGGAGAAACAGGCTCCCTCTGGGGAGCCTGATGCAGGACTTGATCCCAGGACCCTGGGACCACGACTTGAACCAAAGGCAGATGCTTAAGCACTGAACCACCTAGGTGCCCTTTAAGTTTTTTTTTTTTTTTTTTTCTCCCCATTAAGATTTTATTTTGTTTGAGAGAGAGCACAAGCAGGGAAGGGGCAGAGAGAGGGAGAAGCAGGCTCCCCGCTGGGCAGGGAGCCAGATGTGGGGCTTGATCCCAGGACCCTGAGATCATGATCTGAGCTAAAAGCAGACACTTAACCAACTGAGCCCCCTAGATGCCCCTATATTGAGATTTCTGTCTTTTTTTTTTTTTTTTTTTTTTAAGATTCTATTTATTTCAGAGAGAGAATGTGTATGTGTTGTGTGTACACACAAGCAGGGGGAGGAACAGAGGGGAAGGGAAGAGAGAATCTCCAGCAGGCTCCATGGTGAGAGCAGAATTGGACTTGGCTCAGTCTCAGGACCCTGAGATCATGACCTGAGTCAAAACCAAGAGTCAAATGCTTAACCGACAGAGCCACCCAGGTGCCTCGGCTTTCTGTTTTTAGTAAATAATAGGAGTTTTTTTAATAGGTCTTGAACAGGAGTCTTTTTAAATTTATATATTGCATATACCTCCTTCATTCTGAGTGTTGCCTTTTCATTTTCTTGATGGAGTCTCTTTGATTCTTTTTCACAGATTTAAGTTCTCTAGTGAAGTTCATCATCTTGTCATCTCTTTTCTGCTGGCTAGATTAGTGGTATTAGAAGAAGGGGTATTTGTGGGAAGAAGGCCCCAGGGAAGGAAAAAGGAACAGGCCTTTGACAATTGCACCTCCATTATTTCTGGTGGAAAAAAGGAATATTTTTGCCAGGTGGCTTTAGCTTCTGAGTTTAGGAGTTAAGGTCAGACATCTGTCAAGAGTGCATTCATTGTGTGAGGGATCAGGGGCTTGGAAAGTCAGAAGAAAGTTTGACACAGCTGTTTTGTGCTTTATTTTTTTATTTTTATTTTTTTAATTTTTATTTATTTATGATAGTCACACAGAGAGAGAGAGAGAGGCAGAGACACAGGCAGAGGGAGAAGCAGGCTCCATGCACTGGGAGCCCGATGTGGGATTCGATCTAGGGTCTCCCGGATCGCGCCCTGGGCCAAACCGCTGCGCCACCCAGGGATCCCTGTTTTGTGCTTTAAAGTCAGCTAGAGATAAATCGATGGACTGGTCCTACTCCTTGAGAGCAAGGATTTCGTTCCCTGGCGTAGCCCCAGCATCTAATGCACACATTGCACGTAGTACGTGCTTAGCAAATATTTGTGGAATCAGCCATATGTAATAGTACCAGTGATGGTACGTTGAAGCTGGCTAGCTCTCTGTGCTGTCCTCCTTACATGTCCTTCTCACATTTCCATTCATTTCCCTATATTATTTGAAAATTCCATCAATTTGAATTGAAGGAAGAAAAACATTCCTCACTAAACTATAAGCGTCTTTAAAAGCATCAGGGAGGGGATCCCTGGGTGGCGCGGTGGTTTGGCGCCTGCCTTTGGCCCAGGGCGCGATACTGGAGACCCGGGATCGAATCCCACGTCGGGTTCCCGGTGCATGGAGCCTGCTTCTCCCTCTGCCTATGTCTCTGCCTCTCTCTCTTTCTCTCTCTCTCTCTGTGTGACTATCATAAATAAATAAAAATTAAAAAAATAAATAAAAGCATCAGGGATATGTCTCAATTCAGAAACTTCATGCCAGATTTCAGGTTGTACTACAAAGCTGTGGTCATCAAGACAGTGTGGTCCTGGCACAAAAACAGATCAATGGAACAGAATAGAGAATCCAGAAGTGGACCCTCAACTTTATGGTCAACTAATATTCGACAAAGGAGGAAAGACTATCCACTGGAAAAAAGACAGGCTCTTCAATAAATGGTGCTGGGAAAATTGGACATCCACATGCAGAAGAATGAAACTAGACCACTCTCTTTCACCATACACAAAGATAAACTCAAAATGGATGAAAGATCTAAATGTGAGACAAGATTCCATCAAAATCCTAGAGAAGAACACAGGCAACACCCTTTTTGAACTCGGCCATAGTAACTTCTTGCAAGATACATCCACGAAGGCAAAAGAAACAAAAGCAAAAATGAACTATTGGGACTTCATCAAGATAAGAAGCTTTTGCACAGCAAAGGATACAGTCAACAAAACTCAAAGACAACCTACAGAATGGGAGAAGATATTTGCAAATGATATATCAGATAAAGGGCTAGTTTCCAAGATCTATAAAGAACGTATTAAACTCCACACCAAAGAAACAAACAATCCATAATCATGAAATGGGCAAAAGACATGAAGAGAAATCTCACCGAGGAAGACAAAGACATGGCCAACAAGCACATGAGATAATGCTCCGCATCACTTGCCATCAGGGAAATACAAATCAAAACCACAATGAGATATCACCTCACACCAGTAAGAATGGGGAAAACTAACAAGGCAGGAAACCACAAATGTTGGAGAGGATGTGGAGAAAGGGGAACCCTCTTGCACTGTTGGTGGGAATGGGAACTGGTGGAGCCACCCTGGAAAACTGTGGAGGTTCCTCAAAGAGTTAAAAATAGACCTGCCCTACGACCCAGCAGTTGCACTGCTGGGGATTTACCCCAAAGATACAGATGCAGTGAATTGCCGGGACACCTGCACCCCGATGTTTCTAGCAGCAATGTCCACAATAGCCAAACTGTGGCAGGAGCCTCGGTGTCCATCGAAAGATGAATGGATAAAGATGATGTGGTCTATGTATACAATGGAATATTCCTCAGCCATTAGAAACGACAAATATCCACCATTTGCTTCGATGTGGGTGGAACTGGAGGGTTATTATGCTGAGTGAAGTAAGTCGGAGAAGGACAAACATTATATGGTCTCATTCATTTCATTTGGGGAGTATAAAAAATAGTGAAAGGGAATAAAGGGGAAAGGAGAAAAAATGAGTGGGAAATATCAGAGAGGGTGACAGAACATGAGAGACTCCTAATTCTGGGAAACGAACAAGGGGTGGTAAGGAGGTGGGTGGTTGGTGGAGGTGACTGGGTGATGGGCACTGAGGGGGGCACTTGATGGGATGAGCACTGGGTGTTATTCTATATATGTTGGCAAATTGAACACCAATAAAAAAAAATTAAAAAAAAGAACTTAAAAATACTAAAATAAAAAAATCTCAGCTTTGGTACGCCTGGGTGGCTCCGTGATTGAGCATCTGCCTTTGGCTCAGGGCATGATCCCAGTCCCAGGATCGAGTCCCACGTTGGGCTCCCTGCGGAGAGCCTGCTTCTCCCTCAGTCTATGTCTCTGCCTCTCTCTGTGTGTCTTGCTTGAATAAAGAACATCTTTAAAAAAAATAAAAAATAAAATCTCAGCTTTGGCATTGATAGCTGGGTGACTTTAGAGCATGTCATTTATTTTTTTAAATTTATTTATGATAGTCACAGAGAGAGAGAGAGGCAGAGACATAGGCAGAGGGAGAAGCAGGCTCCATGCACCAGGAGCCCAATGTGGGATTCGATCTCAGGTCTCCAGGATCGCCTGGGCCAAAGGCAGGCGCCAAACCACTGCGCCACCCAGGGATCCCTAGAGCATGTCATTTAACTTCTCAGTCTCATTTCACTTTTTAGTGAAGTAGAGTCATGCCTTATGAGTGTTGAAATGATTACATCAACTAAATCACTATATAATCCTGAGAGCAATTTTTCTTGCATCCCAGTATGAGACTAGAAAATAAAGCATTGAAATGAAAACTGAGGGGTACAGGCTGGATATCTGTATAAGTAGGTAACTCATAAGGTTGGTGTAGGGGTTTTAAAATTACTATTTTTTAAAAAAATTTATTTATGATAGGCACACAGGGAGAGAGAGAGAGGCAGAGACACAGGCAGAGGGAGAAGCAGGCTCCATGCACCGGGAGCCTGACGTGGGATTAGATCCCGGGTCTCCAGGATCGCGCCCTGGGCCAAAGGCAGGCGCCAAACCGCTGCGCCACCCAGGGATCCCTAAAATTACTATTTTCAAAATGGTGGTAAAGTGCACTTGACATGGAATTTACTATTTTAACCATTTTTGACAGTATAATTATAAGTGTATCATCCTGAATAACTGAAACTCTACCCATTCTCCCCTCTTCTCAACCCCTGGCAACTACCATTCTATTTTCTGTTTCTGTGAAATTTTACTACTACAGGTACCTCATAAGTGAGCATAATCTCCTTAAGGTTCTTTCATGTTGTTGCCAATGGCCGGATTTCCTTCTTGTTATCCATTTATCTACTCATGCACTCTTGGATTTCTTCCACCTTTTAGCTATTGTGAATAATGCTACTTTTAACATAGATGTATGAATACCACTGTGAGACCCTTCTTTCACTTCTTTTGGATATGTAGTCAGAAGTGGAATTCCCAGATCATATCATAGTTCTAGGTTTAATTCTTTGAGGTATCACCATACTGTTTTTCAAAGCAGCTGTACCATTTTACATTCCACCCAAGGGTTGTGATTTCTCCACATCTTCACCATCACTTATTTTCTGGTTTTGTTTTTGTTTTTTTTTTCTTTTTCACTTTGATAGTAGCCATCCTAATGGGTGGGAGATGGAGATCTTGTTTTGATGGGTCTTTTGCCCTGTATATTTGATGTGCTTTCAGTCAGCAGTTGATATTTGGCAGTTAAAATGGGAGTGAGGGGGATCCCTGGGTGGCTCAGCGGTTTAGTGCCTGCCTTCGGCCCAGGGCATGATCCTAGAGTCTCAGATGGAGTCCCACATCTGGAGTCCCACATTGGGCTCCCTGCATGGAGCCTGTTTCTCTGCCTGTCTCTTTGTGTCTCTCATGAATAAATAAATAAAAAGTCTTTAAAAAAATAAAATGGGAGTGACTATTTCAATAAATAGTGTTAAGCACTTGCTAGGATAAAAGTACGAGTCAGGCACAACCCTTATCTCAGAGAAGCCTTTAGTACATAAAGTAGGGAGCTTACAATTTAGAAGTCCATGTGTGTATGAGTGTTTTCCCTAGCATGCCCTTTGTTCCTCAGCAGTTATAAATGAATTTTTTTTCTTTTTAAGATTTTGTTTACTTATTCATGAGAGACAGAGAGAGAGAGAGAGAGAGAGAGAGGCAGAGACACAGGCAGAGGGAGAAGCGCAGGCTCCATGCCAGGAGCCCGATGTGGGACTCGATCCCAGGACTGGAGGATCAGGCCCTGGGCTGAAGGCAGGTGCTAAACTGCTGAGCCACCCAGGGATTCCCCCCGCCCCCTTTTTTTTAAATCAAGTCAGACTCATTTTTTTTTTTTTTTTTAAGATTTTATTTATTTATTCATTCATGAGAGACACAGAGAAAGAGGCAGAGGGAGGAGAAGCAGGCTCCTTCCAGGGAGCCCCACGCCAGACTTGATCCCAGGTCTCCAGGATCACGCCTTGGGCCGAAGGTGGCGCTAAACCGCTGAGCCACCCAGGCTGCTAAAGGAATTCTTTTTTTTTTTTTTTTTTAATAAATTTATTTTTTATTGGTGTTCAATTTGCCAACATACAGAATAACACCCAGTGCTCATCCCGTCAAGTGCCCCACCTCAGTGCCCGTCACCCGTTCACCCCCACCCCCCGCCCTCCTCCCTTTCCACCACCCCTAGTTCGTTTCCCAGAGTTAGGAGTCTTCATGTTCTGTCTCCCTTTCTGATATTTCCTATCCATCCTGGGTCTCCAGGATCACGCCCTGGGCTGAAGGCGGCGCTAAACCGCTGGGCCACCGGGGCTGCCCTCAGTGGAATTTCAAAAGACATGATAAATTTTCCAGTTATTTAGACTATACTTCATAAATACTCTGATAATCCTAGAATTTCCATTTTCCTTAGCCTTGTGATAGAGCCTTCAGATGTGACAGCCTCCCTGAGGGTGGATAAGGTAGGCATTGCCCTCTGTTCTTTATTATCACTTAGTGGGGCAGAGGGAGAGAGTGTAATATAATACCCAGAAAATAGTATGTATTGAGAGGATAGGGAAAGCCTAGCTTGCTTTATCTGTGGGGGTGGAGAGTGGGGGTACAGGTAGAAGTGGAGAGATACTATTTTCTTCCCTAAGTAGTCTTCAGAGAGAATTTTCTGCATAGAAAGCATTCTTCTCCTTGTTGTTGGAATATGAACTTGATTTTTGTTTTTGTTTTTTGTTTTTTTAGATTTTATTTATTCATCAGAGACATTGGCAGAGGGAGAAGTGGGTTGGTTCCCTGTATGAACTTGATTTTTTTTTAAATGGCTTTCATGCATATGATAAAACTGTCAAATTCCTTTGTGGTGGTTAAGGTTTTGCTTTTTTAAAGATTTTATTTATTTATTTATTTATTTATTTATTTATTTATTTATTTATTTATTTATTTATTTTTAAGATTTTATTTATTCATGAGAGAGAGAAAGAGAGGCAGAGACACAGGCAGAGGGACAAGCAGGCTCCATGCAGGGAACCTGATGCGGGACTCTATCCCGGGACTCCAAGATCCAACCGCTGAGCCACTGGGGCTGCCCCCACTTATTTATTCATGAGAGACAGAGAGAGAGGCGCAGAGACATAGGCAGAGTGAGAAGCAGGCTCCCCACAAGGAGCCCGATGTGGGACTTGATCCTGGACCCTGGGATCATGTCCTGGGCCAAAGGCAGACACTCAACCAGGCATCCCTGGTCAAGGTTTTTTATGAGAAACCTGTAAGCTGAAGAAAAGCATTAATGTAGGTTCAGTTATTATTCCTAGTAACAATAATAAGTAATACTCTATCTGGTCAAATAAATATATATATATATATATATTTTTTTAAAGGTTTTTGTTTATTTATTTGAGAGGGAGAACTAACAGGGGCAGAGGGAGGAGAGAAAGAAAAGCAAGCTCTCAGCCCAGCAAGGAGCCTGATGTGGGCCTTGATCCCAGGACCATGGGATTGTGACCTGAGCCAAAGGGAGACACTTAACTGACTGGGCCACCCTGGTGCCCTTTTTAAAGATGTTTTATTGAATTATACAGTTAGCCAAGTGTTACATATATATATTTTTAAAGATCTATTTATTAAGTCATGAGAGACACCAAGAGAGAGAGAGACTGAGACCTAGGCAGAGGGAGAAGCAGGCTCCATGCAGAGCCCAATGTGGGACTCAACCCCAGATCCCAGGATCACGACCTGAGCTGAAGGCAGGCACCCAACCGCTGAGCCACTCAGGCATCCCTACATGTATTTTAATTGTTCAGCCAAATGGATTTTTGCAAACTGAACACACCTAGGTAATCAGTACTCCAATCAGGAAAAAGAACGTGATTGGCATTACAGAAGCCTGCCTTGTGTTCCCTCTCAATCATTACCCACCTCTCACCCACTGGAGTAACTGTTATCCTGACTTCTAACATGCAGATTAGTTGCCTGGCTTTGTGCTTTATGTAAATGGATCCTATGGTTTGTTTTTCTTTTGTGTCTGGATTTTTTATTTTTTTAAATTCAGTGTTGTGAGTATCATTCATATTGTGCATATCTGTAGTTCAAAATAATTTTACTTTTAAAAAAAATATTATTTTATTTATTCATGAGATAGAGAGAGGGAGAGAGAGGCAGAGACACAGGCAGAGGGAGAAGCAGGCTCCATGCAGGGAGCCCGACGCGGGACTTGATCCTAGGACTCCAGGATCACGCCCTGGGCCGAAGGCAGGCGCTAAACCACTGAGCCACCCAGGGATCCCCCAAAATTATTTTACTTTTTAAGGCAAACTATTGACAGCCTAGAAAGAGATTTTCCTCATTTCTCTGCAATTGATGCAGTGCTGTTAATGCTCCATTTCTGGAGGGAAGAAGTTTCTAGGTAGTCTTCATATTCTTTCCATTTTTTTTCCCAGACCACATGATACCTGTAAAGTTTTCCATCATCATATTTTCCTCATTCCACTACTGTGTTGCTAATTTTTTTTTTAATTTTATTTATTTATTTGACAGAGAAAGAGCACAAGTAGGGAAAGTGGGAAGTGGGCTTCCCACTGAGCAGTGAGCCCGATGAGGGGTTCAGTTCCAGGACCATGACCTGAGCCAAAGCAGAGATTTAACCACATTTAACCAACTGAGCCACCTAGGCACTCCTTGCTATAAATGCTATGTGATAAATGTCCTACAATTTAGTGACTTAAAACAACAATAAATATTTGTTATTTCACACTTCCTTTGGATCAGAATGAGGAGTGAGCCTAGCTGAACAGTTCTGGCTCAGGGGCTCAAGACATTGCAGCCAAGATCTCAGGTGGGGCCATAAACATCTGAAGGCTTGCTTGAGGCTAGAGGATCTGCTTCTCTCACTCACAGGGCTGGCTTGTTGGTGGTAAGGGGATAGGAGGTTAGACCTGTTTGTCCCCATGGAGGCTTCTCCATAGGCTGCTTGAGTGTTTTCACCACATTTTGGTTGGCCAGGCTCTCCCAGAGGGAGTACCTTTATGACCTAGCCTGGGAAGATATACCATCACTTCTACCCATCCCTCCCCTGCCCCTTTTTTGTTGTTGTTGTTAGAAGCAAGTTACTGAGTTTGGCCTGTATTCCTTTGGAGGTAAGGAAAGTCATCAGCTGTAAGACTGTCACATAATGGAATTGTAACTAACACAGCAACTATATTTGCCTTTTTGAACTCTCTTAAACAGAATAGAGGTTTTTTGTTCTGTTTTTTTTTTTTTTTTTTAGATTTATTTATTTATTCATGAGAGACATGGAGAGAGAGGCAGAGACGTAGGCAGAGGGAGAAGCAGGCTTCATGCAGGGAGCCCGATGCGGGACTCGATCCCGGGACTGTGGGATCACGCCCTGAGCCAAAGGCAGACACCCAGCTGCTGAGCTACCCAGGCTTCCCCAGAATAGAGGTTTTAATGAAATCCTTGGAAATAAAATACTCACTACTTGAGTGGATACCATTTTGCTGGTTGTAGCAAAGTCATGTTAAAAAGTAAGCCTATTGCAGGGGCACCTAGGTGGCTCAGTTAATTAAGCATCTGATTCTTGATCTCAGCTCAGGTCTTGATCTCAGGGTCTTGAGTTCTAGCCCACAAAGGAAAATAGTAAGCCTGTTGCTACAGTGTAAGGGTAGGTAATATTTTATTTACGTTCTCTGTCTATAAATATCAACACTATGAAGGGGGTTAAGTATACACTGGAACTTAAAGTGTTTCTGTCTTCTGTAACCATTTGAGTGCTATGTTTACATAAATCTCACTTGTTCTTAAAAATGCTAATAATTCTTAGGATTTAATATAGGTGTCCGCACATCTTTATTTATTTTTTATTTTTTAAATTTTTTTAGATTTATTTATTCATGAGAGACAGGGGGGGAGAGAGAGAGAGAGAGAGAGAGAGAGAGAGAGAGAGAGAGAGGCAGGGACACATAGGAGAGAGGAGCAGGCTCCATGCAGGGAGCCTGATGTGGGACTTGATCCCAGGTCTTCAGGATCACACCCTGGGCCGAAGGCAGGCGTCAAACCGCCGAGCCACCTGGGGATTCCCCCCCCCCCCCCCGCCCGTACATCTAAATTTTTAAAATACACCTGCATTCTGGTAGATATCCAAGGCTCAGCAGAGCTGTAAAATGACACAACTCAAGTAAAATATCAGACGTATCAAAACTACAGTCCCGATTGCATTAGATGAGATAATGATGATCCTCTGAGCTGCGTGGTGGCCCCTGTGCTCTTCCCTCTGACAAGAGAGCTCTGCCTTGCCCTTTGCTGAAGTGCATTCTCTTTGCCCCTTTCTGTCTCATCTTCTCCGAATAGGATCTATACACTTACACTTGAAACTACTGAGTTCTTGTTTCAGCAAACCCATGAAGGAGGGGCTGTTATTGCTGGAATTGGTTCTGTGGGTTGGAAGTCCTCCTACAGACCAGAAGCCTCTGCCTACAGGTCCACTGTCCTTATTCATACAGTTCAAATTCAAAGTCTCAGGCCTTTTTGGATTCTTTTGTAACTCCTTCAGGGCAAAACCGTGATGTAATGAGCACTGGGTATTATTATATAAGACTGATGAATCACTGACTTCTATTTCTGAAACTAATGATACATTGTATGTTAATTAATTGAATTTAAATTAAAAAATAATAAAATGGCAAAAAAAAAAAAAAACCTAACCTGAACTACCATGTGGCTATTTATAGCCTTTATTTTTCCCATTCAGTGTAATTGTTCATATAATTTGCTGCAGAAATACTAGTATTGGATTGTTGGATGTGTCTTGAGATCTTGCCAGAGATGTTGTATGCTGCATTTATATGCACTCTATTATCTTTGTAAAATCTGAAAAGTATTGAATTCTGAAACCCCTCTGATTTCAAGGGCTTTAGCTAAGAACTAATGAATGTGTACTCCTTCTGAACTTGGTAGTTTGTTGTTTTTTTTTTTTTTTTTTTTTTTGAACTTGGTAGTTTGTAATGTCCAAGTAAATGATATGATTTGAGAATTGTGTCAGCTTTTTATTATAGAGAATCTGGTAATAAAGGCACACACACCCTAACAATTTCACCTGTAATGCTAGTAGCCAGGGATATCTACTGTCAACATCTTGGCACATTTTTTTCCTAATAAAATTGAGGTTACATTACAGTGAAATTTTTTTTTTTTTTTTTTTTACAGTGAATTTTTGAATGACATGGGGCTCAGGGTCCCAACCTCTTACACATTCAAATATCCATCTTATTTTTTATTCCTCCAAACTTAACTACTGGTAGTCTTACTGTCAACATTGCCAATAACATAAACAGTTAACACATATTTTGTATGTTCTATGTATTATATACTGTATTCTTAAAGTAAGCTAGAGAAAAGAAAATACACGTACAATACTGTACTGCATATAAAATAAAACCCATGTGTAAATGGACTCATGAAGTTCAAACCCATGTTGTTCAAGGGTCAGTTGTATATAGTTTGGTGTCCTGATTCTTTCATCTAACATGATGTATTTTCTGAGCCACTAAACATTCGTTGAAAACAGTCAAAATATTAAAACCATGTCATTCATGGGGGCCTGGGTGGCACCAGTGGTTGGGCATCTGCCTTCGGCCCAGGGCGTGATCCTGGGGTCCCGGGATCAAGTCTTGCATCTGGCTTCCTGCATGGAGCCTGCTTCTCCCCTCTGCTGGTGTGTCTGCGCGCGTGCGTGTGTGTGTGTGTGTGTGTGTGTGTGTAACCCTCCCTCCCTCCCTCCTTCCCCCCCCCTCAAATAAATAAATAAATAAATAAATAAATAAATAAATAAAATCTTAAAACCCCTACCCATATCATTCATGCATTGCAAAGCAATGTATTTAAATACTAGAATAAAAGGGCTGGTGTGTCTGCGCGCCTCCCTCCCTCTCAAATAAATAAATAAATAAATAAATAAATAAATAAATAAAATCTTAAAAAAAAAACCCACCCATATCATTCATGCATTGCAAAGCAATGTATTTAAATACTAGAATAAAAGGGCTTTAAAAAAATAGTTTTAGGGCAGCCCTGGTAGCGCAGCGGTTTAGCGCCGCCTGCAGCCCGAGGTGTGATCTTGGAGACCTGGGATCGAGTCCCACATCAGGCTCCCTGCATGGAGCCTTCTTCTCCCTCTGCCTGTGTCTCTGCCTCTCTCTCTCTCTGAATAAATAAATAAATCTTTTAAAAAATAGTTTTAGATAATACAGAAAAATTACAAAGATAGTACAGAATTTTCCCATATACTCCACAGCACTCAGTTCCCCCTTTTATTAACATTTCACATTTGTGTGGTACATTTGTCACGATTAAAGAATCAATACTAATACATTAGCTAAAGTCCCTATTGTATAGGTCCCAATTTCTTCATATCTTCACTAACACTTATTTTCCTTTTTTTTTTTTTTTTAAATAGTTGTCCTAGTGGGTGTGAAGTGGTATCTCATTGTGGTTTTGTTTTGTATTTCTCTAATGACTAATGATGTTGAACATCTTTTCATGTGTTTATTGGCTTTTCAAATTTTTAGGCAGTGAGAACCATCTATTTATTTAGATCCTTTGCCCATTTTTAAATTGGAGTATTTATCTTTTTATTATTGACTTCTAAGAGTTACTTATATATTCTAGATACACATTCCTTATCAGATACATGATTTGCAAATGTTCTCTTCCATTCTGTGAATTGCTTTTTTACATTTATTTATCTTTAAGTAAATTCTACCCTCAAAATGGAGCTCAAACTCAGGACCCCAAAATCAAGAATTATGTGATCTACTGACTGAGCCAGCCAAGTGCTCCTACCTTTTTACTTTCTTGATAGTATCCTTTGAAGCAGAAAGGCTTTTAATTTTGACCAAGTCACATTTACTGGTTTTTTCTTCTGTTGCTTGTGCTTTTGGTGGCATATCTAAGAATTTATTGCTAAGTCTAGAGTCATGAAGATTTACTCTTACTATTGTCTGAATTTTTGTGTACCCGCCCCCCACCCCCAACCCAAATTTATTTGCTGAAATCCTAATGACAACTGTAATGGTATTCAGAGGTAGGGCCTTTGGGAGGTGGTTAGGTCATGAGGATGGAGCCCTGAGCTCTCATGAGTGGGATTAGTCCTCTTATAAAAGAGACTCCACAGAGCTCCCTAGTCCCCTCTACCATGCAAGGATATAATGAGAACTCTGCAAACCAGCAAGAGTGCCCTCACTCTGATCTCAAACTTCAAGCTTCCGGAACTGTAAGAAGTAATTTTCTTTTTATAAGCTACCCAGTCTGGTATTTTATCAGCCCAACGATTAAGACAACCTCTGTTTCATTTTAAGAGTTTTACAATTTTAGCTCTTAGATTTAGGTCTTTAATCTATTTTTGTTTGTCTTTAAGACTTATTTTTAAATATTCCCTATACCCAACCAACATGGGGCTCAAACCTACAACCCCAAGATCAAGAGTCATATGCTGTACCAACTGAACCAGCCAGGGACCCCTATGTCTTTTAATTTATTTTGAGTTGATTTTTGTATATGATGTGAGGTTAGGGTCCAACTTCATTCTTTTGCATGTAGCTATGCCATTTCCCTAGCATAATTTGTGGGAAAGACTTTCCTTCCTCCACTGAGTGGTCTTGCCACTCTTGTTGAAAATCAGTTGACCATAGGGGCGCCTTGGTGGTGCAGTCTGGTTACGTGTGTCCAACTCTTGGTTTTGGCTCAGGTCATGATCTTAAGATCATGAGATGAGCCCCACTTTGGACTTTGTGCTGGGTGTGGAGCCTGCTTAAGATTCTCATTCTCTCTCTCTCTCTCTCTCTCTCTCTCTCTCTCTCTCTCTCTCTCTCTCTCGGGCAGCCCGGGTGGCTCAGGCAGTTTGGCGCCACCTTTAGCCCAGGGCCTGATCCTGGAGACCAGGGATTGAGTCCGGTGTTGGGCTCCCTGCATGGAGCCTGCTTCTCCCTCTGCCTGTGTCTCTGCCTCTCTCTTTCTGTGTCTCTCATGAATAAATGTATTTAAAAAAAAAAAAAAAAAAGATTCTCTCTCTCTGCCCCTCACTCAAGTGCTCTCACTCTCTCAAATAAATACTTAAAAAAAATATTAGTTGACCATAGACAAATGAGTTTATTTCCACACCATTCTGTTCTTTTGGTCTCTGTTCATTTGCCTAGTACCGAACCTCTTGATTACTCTTTAATAAGTTTTGAAATTAGGCAGTATAAGTCCTGAAAATTTGTTCTTCCTTTGTGAGATTCTTTTGGTTATTTTGGCTCCCTTGAGTTTCCATATAATTTTATTTTATTATTATTTTTTAAGATTTTATCTATTCACGAGAGACAGAGAGAGAGAGAGAGTGAGAGAGGCAGAGATAGAGGCAGAGGCAGAGGGAGAAGCAGGCTCCACGCAGGGAGCCCGACGTGGGACTCCATCCCGGGACTCTAGGACAACTCCCTCGGCCGAAGGCAGGCGCCAACCCTCCAGGCCACCCAGGGATCTCCATCCATATAATTTTAGAATCACCTTGTCAGCTTCTACAAAGAAGCTAGCTGGGATTCAGATAGAGATTGCATTGAGTCTGTAGGTCTTTTTTTTTTTTTTTTTTTTTAAGATTTTATTCATTTATTCATGAGAGACACAGACTGAGAGAGCGGCAGAGACATAGGCAGAGTGAGAAGCAGGCTCCTCACAGGGAGCCCGATGTGGGACTCGATCCTGAGTACCGGAATCCCGACTTGAGCCCAAGGCAGGCCCCCAACCGCTGAGCCACCCAGGCGTCCCTATTCATTTATTTTAGAGAGTGTGTAGTGAGTTGTGGGGGATGGGCGGGGGGGGGGAGAATTAGACTCTTGCACTTTTTTTTTTTTTTTTTTAATTTTTATTTATTTATGATAGTCACATACACAGAGAGAGAGAGAGAGGCAGAGACACAGGCAGAGGGAGAAGCAGGCTCCATGCACCGGGAGCCCGACGTGGGACTCGATCCTGGGTCTCCAGGATTGCGCCCTGGGCCAAAGGCAGGCGCCAAACCGCTGCGCCACCCAGGGATCCCTAGACTCTTGCACTTAAGTAATCTCTACACCTGGCATGGGACTCAAACTCATAACCATGAGATCAAAAATTGTATGCTTTTCCAATTGAGCCAGCCAGGTGCCCCTAACATCCTCTTGTTCCTGATCTTAGAAGCCTTCTAAGTGACTAGGGGTTTGTACAATATTTCTTTTTTATTTAAGGTAATAAAAATTATTATTTTTTTAATTTTTATTTATTTATGGCAGTTAGAGAGAGAGAGGCAGAGACACAGGCAGAGGGAGAAGCAGGCTCCATGCACCGGGAGCCCGATGTGGGATTCGATCCCGGGTCTCCAGGATCGCGCCCTGGGCCAAAGGCAGGCGCCAAACCGCTGCTCCACCCAGGGATCCCAATAAAAATTATTTTTAAATTATATATATATTTTTTTATTTTTTAAAAGATTTATTTATTTATGATAGACATAGAGAGAGAGAGAGAGAGGCAGAGACACAGGAGGAGGGAGAAGCAGGCTCCATGCCAGGAGCCCGATGTGGGACTCCATCCCGGGACTCCAGGATTGTGCCCTGCGCCAAAGGCAGGCGCCAAACCGCTGAGCCACCCAGGGATCCCCTAAATTATACTCTTTATCTGAAGGTTTAGCCAGTTTTATGGTGGAAAAAAAATTTAAGTCAGTGAAATAAATCTTTTGGTGTAAAACATATATTGAAAATACCTGTTTTTGTTATTCTATCTAGTACTTTTTCATTGTTTTATTATTTAAAAAATTTATTTTTAAAATTTTTTTCACCGCTGAGCCACCAAGGCATCCCTTTTGTTCTTGTTATACTCAGATTCTCTCAGGAATGGTCTATTTCTTTCTATGTGTTCTAAGCTTCTTGTGCTCACTGCAGTCAGACTTCAGACCTAGCACTTCAGTCAGAACTGAGGCTGTGTACATTAAGAAATGTGTAGTCTTTTTCAATTTTAATCCTTCTGGATTTGGCAGTTTTTCGCCATGGTCCCCAAATCCTCCTGCCAGGATTTTGATCTTTCTGGAGAGGTGATGTTGTAAACCATTTCCTTTTTTTTTTTTTTTTTTTTTTTTTTTTTAATTTTTTTTTATTTATTTATGATAGGCACACAGTGAGAGAGAGAGAGGCAGAGGCACAGGCAGAGGGAGAAGCAGGCTCCATGCACCGGGAGCCCGATGTGGGATTTGATCCCGGGTCTCCAGGATCGCGCCCTGGGCCAAAGGCAGGCGCCAAACTGCTGCGCCACCCAGGGATCCCCCATTTCCTTTTTAAAAAGTTACCTTCACTCTTTGCTGAAATACATCTGTTTTTTAGTCTTTGACCCTTTGTTCTTAGTTATTGGGCTGTCACATGTTCATACAATCTGTCTGGGTGACTTCATCCAAATTGCTATGTATTGATGACTCCACTCCTTAAAAAAAAAAAAAAAAAAAGGTGAGGGAGTACCAAACTCCCAGTACCCTTTCAAGCACTGCCATGCTTCTCTCTTCTCCAGGTCCTGCCTCCTGTTCTGTCCTCCTTCCCACATTGGGTTTCAGCTCCCTCTGCTCTGCTAGATCTGTTCTCAGCACGGTCCCTTTTTTTTTTTTTTTTAAAGCTTATACTGTAGATTTTTTTTTTTCTAAAGATTTTATTTATTTATTCATGGCGGGGGGGGGGGTAGTTGTGGGCAGAGACACAGGCAGAGGGAGAAGCAGGCTCCATGCAGGGAGCCCAACACCGGGCTTGATCCCGGGTCTCCAGGATCACACCCTGGGCTGAAGGCGGTGCTAAACCACTGAGCCACCCGGGCTGCCCTATACCTGGCATTATTATAAGGGTTTTTACTCTCATTTTTCCCAGATGTCTATTAAAAAAAAAGTTTTGTTTTTTTTTTTATTTATTCGTTAGAGAGAGAGAGAGAACCCAAGAGCACAAGCAGGGGGAGGTTCAGAGGTAGAGGGAAAAAGCAAACTCCCTGCTGAGCAGGGAGCCTGATGCAAGGTTTGAACCCAAGACCCCTGGATCATGATCTGAGCTGAAGGCAGACGCTTAACCCACTGAGCGCCCCTGAAAAAAGTGCCCCCTGAAAAAAGAATTTTTTATAACATGTGACCATGGGGTGGGAGGAGATATCTAATATCAAAATTTTCATTACTTCCTAAAATCCTGTACCTGTTATGGTTAGTGGTTACTCCCCATTTCTCCCCTAGCAGCCAACCCGTTTCCTTAATAGTGTAGAGCTTGCTGTGCTGCTGTGAAGCTCTTTGAGTATACTATGTATCCTTTTGCACTCTTCTGCTTTATCTTTCCACATGCATTTTACTTTTTTGTTGCCTTGTCAGGATTTACTTTTCAGAGTCATTAGTTACTATTTGTCAGTGACTCCATAAAATTTACTTGAGAATAATCATCACACTTTAAAAAAAATTTTTTTTAATTTATTCATGAGAGAGAGAGAGAGAGAGAGAGAGAGGGACAGAGAGACAGGCAGAGGGAGAAGCAGGCTCCATGCAGGGAGCCTGATGTGGGACTCGATCCCGGGACTCCAGGATCACGCCCTGGGCCAAAGGCAGACGCTAAACTGCTGAGCCACCCAGGGATCCCCTATTTTTTAGTTTCAATCTCATTCTGCCTTCTGAAGTGTTTTAAATTCATTTGTAATATGTCATAGTTCTACAATATATATTGTGGCCTATTTTTATTTAGCATCCTCCTATGTGTAATACTTTAAATGTTAGTGAACCCCATTCTGGTTTTTTTTTTTTTATTTTATTTATTTATTTATGATAGTCACACACACACACAGAGAGAGAGAGGCAGAGACACAGGCAGAGGGAGAAGCAGGCTCCATGCACCGGGAGCCCGACGTGGGATTTGATTCCGGGTCTCCAGGATCGCGCCCTGGGCCAAAGGCAGGCGCCAAACCGCTGCGCCACCCAGGGATCCCCCATTCTGTTTTTTATTTATGTCCATTCTTGTAGACTAGACTGCCAATCCTGTTCCTTTTCTCCTGGGCCTTTATGGTTTGTACTTAGTTACCACTCCCTGCTCCTGGGTTGCCCTTTAAAATATGCTTGCTGTGTTCCTTCATCTGAGTTTCATCTTTGTTCTTTGTTTGTAACATGTTTGTTTATTTTGTTGGGTTTTGAAGGAGGCATTCTGTACCATTTCTCACTTAACACTTCCCAAAGTTCTGTTGTGTAAGTCTTTCTGAGCACATTCTTGTATGATGGAAAGAACGCAGAATTCAGAAGAAAGACCCAAGTAGCCCTCTCATTGGATAGCTTTGATTAAGTCATTTATACTCTATGATAGGATTTTTTTTTTTTTTTAAGATTTGATTTATTTATTCAAGAAAGACACAAAGAAAGGGAGAGACACAGGAAGAGAGACAGGCAGAGGGAGAAGCAGGCTCTCTGCAGGGATCCCGATGTGAGACTCCATCCCAGGACTTTGGGATCATGCCCTGAGCCAAAGGCAGATGCTCAACTGCTGAGCCACCCAGGTGTCCCAGGAATTCTTCTAAAGTTCTTTTTTTTTTTTTTTTAAAGTTCTATATTATTATCATGTTCTTAAAAATAAGCGTATTTTTTACGTTTAATGAAAATATGAGGGAAATTAAAATACACAGAGTTTACAATGGTCAAAAGAAAATGAGTATTATTAAGTGATTTAATGGTTCTTTTTAAATAATAATAAAATAACAGATTGTTGGGGCTGGGACTCATAAAAATTGTTTTTAGGTGGCAGTATTGTTTGCATATGTACTGAATGTATGTAGTTCACAGATACTTATTCCTCCAAATAACTATACAATATGTGGGAGGTGATTTTTCAGGGGAAGATACTGCGGTTCAGCAAGGTTAAGAGACATGGCCAATGTTACAAGCATAGAGTTGTGACAGTGCAAGATCTTGAATTAGATTTCAGTATTTCCAAGACCAGCATTTGTAACAAGACCCAAAATAAAACTTGAGAAGTTTTAAGGTTAGTTCTTATAACACGTGCTACTCTATCATGTCAGTAGGTTTTCTGAAGTGCGTAAAGGCAGGAGTTTCAGCAGTTGTCCTGGAGATCAATTACTTTGTGCTGTGGGTCAGTATTGTGAGTTATCTGGGGGTAGCCACTCTCGCAGTATTTCCCTTTCTTAATCTTTGATTGTGTTTGGGCACAGATATATTTATGGCTCAGAGGTGAAAATGAGGAGGTAATATATGGAGAAAAAAAGGAAATTATTTCAGAAATAAGATTTCCACAGTAACTTGAGCAATGAAGAATCTGAGTAGTTTCACAAAGTTGGTAATTCTACTGACCAGTATCCTACAGAATTCTAGTCGGTCTCTGAAATCCTCAGGGGACTCTGTGTGTGTATGCTCTCAGATTATTGAAACAAACTGAGGCTAGGACCTGAGGGATGGAGGACTAGATGGAGGAATTGGAAAGTCATTAGGGATCAAGGCGCAGTGGTCTTGTCATCTCTCTGGAGCAGCAGGCCCTTTCTCTAGCTCTGTCTGCTTCATACTCCTCTCTCTGCAGAATGAAGTGTGAGTATGCGTGGCCCATCCCAGCATTCTCCACCCTCCAAACACACATTTTCTCGGAAGAAAAGCTAGTTGGTCCAGTTTAGCCTTTGGATGGTTTCTTGTATACTGGGTATTACTTTATCAGTCATGGCAATGGGGCAAATTTCGTTGGGTGAGGGGAATGTGGGCTGGCCAGGTACCCTAAAAGATGTTTCACAGAGAGTCACATGGGGGAACTTTGTGCAAAGAGTTTCTAGGCTCCACTTCCCAGACATCCACTTCCCAGACATTTTTGTTCAAGCAATAGGTATAGGATAAAAACTGGGTGCCCACACTTTAAAAAACTCTCTGGATGGGGCACTTGGTTGGCTCAATCCATTAAGTGTCTGATTTTGGCTCAGATTATGATCCCAGGATCCTGGGATTGAGCCCCACATCTGGCTCTCTACTCAGCAGGGAATCTGCTTCTCCTTTTGTTCTCTGTCTCTCTCAAATAAATATAATCTTAAAAAAAAAACCTCCCTGGTTGACTCTAGTGGCCTACTTAGGTTTGGAAATCAGTTTATTCCAATATACATAAATAAATCAGTATGTATTTGCATAAGGAAATAATGGAAGGATAAACAGAAAACTCAAAACGTTTATGGGATCCGGGTAGATAAAGACAGGGATGGGAACAATCAATTAGAAAACAAAACCTGGGGTGCCTGGGTGGCTTAGTGGGTTAAGCTTCTGACTTGATTTGGACTTAGGTCCTGTGATTGAGCCCTGAGTTGGGCTCTGCACTCAGTGGGAAGCCTGCTAGAAGTTCTCTGTCCCTCACTTTCTGCCCCTACCCCTGCTTGTGCACTGTGTCTCTCTGTCACTCAAATAAATAAATCATAAAAGAAAATAAAATCCAAAAGACCCCTCAAAAAAAAACAAAAACAAAACAAACAAAACAAAAGACCCCTCATTAAAAAAAAAAAAAAATTGAAGATAATGAGGGCCAGAAGGTTTTTCTGTGGCCAGTTTTCTCATCTGAAAAGTAATGTCAATTTTTGGTACTTATTATTTAAATGCATTTTCCCTTATGAGCATAATCTGAAAGACATTAATACTGGTAGGTTGGGGAAGAAAGAGATAGTGTAATGAGCACTAGGTGTTATATTTAAGTGATGAATCATTCGATTCTACTCCTGAAACCAATACTACATGATTTTTTTTGAAGATTTTATTTATGAGAGTGCACCCAAGTAGCAGGGATGGGCAGAGGGAGGGAGAAGCAGGTTCCCTGCTGAGCAGGGACATCAATGTGGGACTCTATCCCAGGACTCTGGGATCATGACCTGAGCTGAATGAAGGCAGATGCTTAACCAACTGAGCTACCCAGACACCCTCTACACTGTATGTTAAATAACTTGAATTTAAATCTAAAAAAAAAAAAAAAAAAAAAATGAGGGCACCTCAGTGGTTCAGTAGGTTAAGTGGCTGCCTTCGATTCAGGTCATGATTCTAGCTAGGGTCCCGGAATTGAGCACTGCATCAGGCTTCCTGCTTAGCAGGTCTTACAAATAAGATCTGAAGAAGGAACTGTAAGTGATCCAGAAACCCCTAAGTTGTTTTTGCATGAGTGTACATGAAATTTTGGTTTGTGGTTAATCATTGATGTGCTCAAAGAATTGAGATACTCTTGGAAGAGGTTTCATGTATATGTAAATTTTTACAGAGATGCTGCGATCATCTTCATCTGTCTCATGGCTGGAACCAGTGATTGCTTGTGGCTATACAACAACCATTCAATACAAAGTGAAAATAGAGAGAAAGGGATAACTGGAAGATCTTGTGTTCTCTGGCCTTATTTCTGTTCTATAGGGAGGTATCTCCCACAGCAACCTAAAACTGTGAGATACCTGCCCAGGACAAAGTGGGCTTAGAAGGAAAGGTTGGAGCAATGATTCTAAACCTTAATTATACATTAGACTCATTGAGGGCCTTTAAAAACAGAAAAATCCTGTGCCCAGAACTGTACCCTAGATCAAGTCAGTCAATTTCTGGATGTGAGACCAGGCATTAAAGAAAAAAATTCCGTGTTTGATTTCAACATGCAGCCAAGGTTGAGAACCAGTGGGCCAGTGCAACAGGAAATTTGCCATGATGGCTCTGCCATTGCCCTTTTTATTTCTTTTCTCTTTGAAATATATGAATCAAAACATTTATTGAATGTTTATTTTGGGCCAGGAACTATTAAGTCCTTTATTTAATTTATTCTTCCATATTGTGTCTGTTAGCTCTTTTTTCTCACCAGTTAATAACTATTCCTTCTTTTTTTTTTACTTTATTCCTTTCAAGTCTAGTTACCGTTTATTTTCATATTCTTCCTTCTTTTTCTGTTTGTTTTTTAAAAATATTTGTTACACAAACGTGATTTTTAATATAAGCGTATACTGTTTTAGACTTTTTATATTGAGGTAATAGATTATTATAAGGTACATAATAGATTATATTAGTCTATTTCTGTTAATAGAAGAAGTAGCAAAAATAGCCCTCATAGTTTCCATGCACTCACCTTTTCCTAATGTAACATCTTTTGTATCATATAGGAGAATTATGAAAACCAGGAAATTAAAACTGGTACAGTGCTATTAATAACCAGACGCAGATTTCATTCAGATTTCCCCATATTCCCACTAAAGTCATTTTTCTTCTTCTAGGATCCCATGTTGCATTTAATTGTCACTTTTCTTTAAGTCTCTTCTATGCCATTTTAGTCTTTCCCTGTCTTTCATGACCATGACACATTTGCAGACTACTGGATTATTTTGTAGACTGTCCCTCAGTTTATTTTAGATGTTTTCTTATGAGGGGAATGAGATTATACACTTTTGGCAAAAAAAGCGAAAAAAGTGATGTGTCCTTCTGAAAGCATGTTTGAGAGTTCATGATTTTTTTTTTAATTTTTATTTATTTATGATAGAGAGAGGCAGAGACACAGGCAGAGGGAGAAGCAGGCTCCATGCACTGGGAACCCGATGTGGGATTCAATCCCGGGTCTCTGGGATCGCGCCCTGGGCCAGAGGCAGGCGCCAAACTGCTGTGCCACCCAAGGATCCCATTCATGATGTTTTTTGTCTTATTCTTGGAGATGGTAACTTTAATAATTTTGTAAAGTAATCTTTACCCCCAAGATGGAGCTTGAACTCATGACCCTGATATCAAGAGTCACATGCTCTACCAACTGAGCCAGCCAGCCACTCCTCAAAAAAAATATTATTGTGGTATTTGCCTAATGATGATTTCTCTGCCTCCCTTATTCTTTCTAAATGTATTAATTGAAATGCTTCTGTAGGAAACAGCTATCTTTTCTATTTGTTGTTTCATTTTATTTATTTATTTTTTATAATAAATTTATTTTTTATTGGTGTTCAATTTGCCAGCATACAGAATAACACCCAGTGCTCATCCCGTCAAGTGCCCCCTTCAGTGCCTGTCACCCATTCACCCCCACCCCCTTCACTCCTCCCCTTCCACCACCCCTAGTTCATTTCCCAGAGTTAGGAGTCTTCATGTTCTGTCTCTATTTGTTATTTCAGTATGAACTCATGGATATTTGTTTTATTCCTTGGGTTATAATCCTATACTGTCATTATTTTGTTGTTGAAATTGTTGCAACTTTGACCTTTGTTTGTTCCTTCAGATTGACTCCCAGATCCTTTCAATAAACCTTCCCCTTTTTTGGGTTCCTCTTAGGTGCAAAGTTTGATCATTGCTACTGAGGTGGTGGTGTTTTGAGGTCTTCTCAGCAAACATCTCGGAAAACGTGTACATATACCAGTCCACATTTATACACACATCTGTATTTCTGTATCTATTTGTTGTGTATATATTAAAAACTGTGGGTTCATACTGATACCTTTTGATTCTGAAACCAGCACTATTTAATTTATTTTAGCCTTCCCTCTTGTCATTCTTTGCCATCTGGCTCATTATTTTCCATTTGTTTATTTGTTCAGATCCATTCTCTATATACATAAAGTAATTTCAGAATTGCTAACCCATATCCTTGTGAGAAATAAATTTACAAACTAGATTACAGGATTTGTGTACGGTTCTGATTTTAGCTTTAGAGCATCCAGTTAAAATACTGTTTTCCAAAGTTATTGAGGCTACTTGGTTTCTTCCTCATGCCCTTCAATGTGATATTATATATTTGTAATATAGTTAGGTTCATTTGTTACTAGTTGTGTTCCATTTTTGGCTTCTTCCTGCATCCTGGTTTTGTTTGCTTGATAGTTTTGAGTATGTGATACATTGCTATGGTTCTAAGAGTTAGACTTACACAAAAGGTATGCTCCAGAGAGAAGTATCTTTTTCTTTTTTTTCTTTTTTCCCAGAGAGAAGTATCTTATTCCTTCCTCATCTGTGTCATCCTGCTCTCATTCTCTGCTTTGTCATTTTCCCACTCACCCTGCTATAGGTATCCTGTCGGTTTCTGGTTTATCCTTATATTTCTTGTACAAATAAGCAGTGTGTATGTATATAAAATACATGTTATAAAATCTTTAAAAAATAGCATAGTATAAACTGCTTTTGTACTTGCCTTTTTTTTTTTTAAACACTGTATCTTGGAAACCATTCTATTATCAGTTCTTTTTTTTTTTTTTTTTTTTTTTTACAAAGATTTTATTTATTTATTCATGAGAGATACAGAGAGAGGCAGAGATGCAGGCAAAGGGAGAAGCAGGCTCCCTCTGGGGAGCCCAACGTGGGACTTGATCCCAGGAACCCAGGATCACACCCTGAGCCGAAGGCAGATGCTCAACCAGTGAGTCACCCTGTATTATCAGTTTGCTAGGGATCTTATTTTTTACAGTTGTATAGTACTCCTTTGTGTGGGTGTACCATAATTTATTCAGCCTCCCTCCAGTATATAGGGGTAGTTAGATTATTTCCAGTATTATGAAACTAATAACTATAAATAATGCTGCCACAAATAACATTGCACATCTATACTTTCCTATTATTGGAGGTGTATCTCCAGGGCAGATTATTAGGAGTGGGATTGCTGAATCAAAAGATAGATGTAGATAAATAATTTTGTGAGTATTGCCAAATTCCTCTCCAGAAATTAATACAGTTTGCATTCCCATCAGCAATATATGAGAGTTAATTGCTTACATTTTATAACTTGACATACATGTAAGAGATTATCAAATTTTGCTCAGGATATTCTTTCCTTATCTGCTGCTTCTGTCATGATGGGTTGTGCAAAAAACCCGAAAACTTTTAACTGCAGAAACTTTTTTTTTTTTTTTTTTTTTTTTTTTAAGATTTATTTACTCACAGGCAGAGACACAGGTAGAGGGAGAAGCAGGCTCCGTGCAGGGAGCCCGATGTGGGACCTGATCCCGGGCCACCAGGGCTCCCCTGCAGAAACTTTTTTAATGGGAAGAAGTAAATTAGTTTTCCAGAGCTGACTGGAGATTTTCTTACTGGCATTTTAGTTATAATTATATGTTACAGTTTTCTACTTTACCTAGTTTAGCATCTGTTATATAACATCTCACCACCTGCTTAATTGTGCAGGCAGCTCTTTTCAGTTTAGGTAATAATACTGTATACTTCAAGCTTAAACATTTTCCCCATCTTAGTCATTTCCCCCCCCCATCTTAGTCATTTTCCACATGTCTGAGGCAGGTGTTTGATATTTCTGACAGTGACAGTTCATAAGACACTTGGATTTCTAGACACTGAAAATTAATAAAGTGAAACCTTGCTAAAATGGAGTTGGGAGCCTAGAGCAGGACTTTACTGCTGGATGTCAATTATAGAACCTAACAAAAGAATGTCAACAGGAAAAAATGCTTGGAGGCCCCAGTAGGGAGAGATACATTTTATCTCCTATAAGAAATTAACTGCCTCAAAAAAAGAAAAAAGAAAGGAAAGGGAAGGGAAGGGAAGGGAAGGGAAAGGGAAGGGAAAGGGAAGGGAAAGGGAAGGGAAAAGGAAGAGAAAGAAGAAAGGAAAGAAAGAAAGAAAAAGAAAGAAGGAAAAGAAAGAAAAGAAAAGAAAGAAAAAGAAATTAACTGCCTCTACAATTCAGCCAATGAGAAACCATCCTCACCCTGAACTTTTGCTTTTCTCCAGTGGACTTTTTTTTTTTTTTTTTAGACTTTTATTTATTCATGGGAGACAGAGAGGCAGAGACACAGGCTGAGGGAGAAGCAGGCTCCCTGTGGGGAGCCGGATGTGGGACTCCTCAGGACCCCAGGATCATGCCCTGAGCTGAAGGCAGATGCTCAACCACTGAGCCAGCCAGGTGTCCCTCCAGTGGACTTTTGTTCAAAACAACCCCTTCCAACTTACTGCTCCATAAAATGAAATTTCTCTCTTTTGTTGGATTTGCCTGTGGTCTTACTGTAGTTTGTGTGTCCCAAATTATAACTCTCTGTTATTCCTGAATAAACCCATTTTTAGTGGTAAAATAATTCAGTTTTTTTTTAATTTTTAAAAAAGATTTTATTTATTAATGAGAGACAGAGAGAGAGAGGCAGAGACATAGGCAGAGAGAAGCAGGCTCCATGCAGGGAACCTGACATGGGACTCGATCTTGGGACTCAAGGATCATGCCCTGGGCCAAAGGCAGGTGCTAAACCGCTGAGCCACCCAGGGGTCCCACTCAGTTTTATTTTTAAGGGTAACAACTACTTTATGTTTCAGTGATGGGGACAGTCCTCTGAGTTGCTCTTTCTTTTTATTTTTAAAGATTTTATTTATTTATTCATGAGAGACACACACAGAGAGAGGCAGAGACATAGGCAGAGGGAGAAGCAGGCTTCCCACAGGGAGCCCAATGTGGGACTTGATCCTGGGACCGCGGGATCACACCCTGAGCCAAAGGTAGATGCTCAATTGCTGAGCTACCCAGGTGTCCCTCAGGTGCTCTTTCTTTGACTTGACTCATCAGGGTTTAGCTTACGAAGGTGTGCAAGGGTCAAACTCATGAAGTAGGTCATCCTCTTAGAAACCAAAGCTCTATGTTGTCCCTTCTTTCTTTTGCCCTGTGCCCTTTGGCTTGAGATTTCTCTGGCTTTCCCAGTATATTAGTCTGATCTGGCATTGGTCTGGATTCTGGCTGTTGACCTCTCCTCTGACCAGATGCTCAACTTATCTTTCCACTCCCATTTTACAAGAATCCACCCTGATCTTGCTCAGGGTTATGATAGATGCTGGAGACAAATCACTTAAGTGTCATAATTAGTGCCACTGAAAATCTCTGGATTCTAATTTCTTCAGGTTTTCTTTTCTTTTTAAGATTTTTAAATTTAGGGATCCCTGGGTGGCTCAGTGGTTTAGCACCTGCCTTCAGTCCAGGGTGTGATCCTGGAGACCCGGGATGGAGTACATCGGGCTCCCTGCATGGAGCCTGCTTCTCCCTCTGCCTGTGTCTCTACCTCTCTCTCTCTGTCTGTGTCACTCATGAATAAATAAATAAAAATCTTAAAAAAAAAAAAGTTTTTAAAATTCATTCATGAGAGGCAGAGAGAGGCAGAAGAGACCTAGGCAGAAAGAGAACCAAGCTCCTTGCAGGAAGCCTGATGTGGGACTCGATCCTGGGTCTCCAGGATTATGAGCTGAGCTGAAGGCAGATGCCCAACTGCTGAGCTACCCAGGTGTGTCCCTCTTCAGCTTTTCACCGTGATCTTTTTGCTTGTCTCCATTCAGGTCCCTTTCTCACCTCCCTTGTATCTGGTTTGGCTTTCTGTCTTGTGCCTTCAAGTATACTCTCCCACTCCCCCTCCTCATATTCTCTCTCTCTTTCTTTCTTTTTTAAAAGATTTTATTTATTTGAGAGAGAGAGAGAGAGAGAGAGACTATAAGCAGAGGGAGTGGCAGGCAGAACGAGAATGGCAGGCTCCCCACTGAGCAAAAGTCTGATGCAGGGCTCAATCCCAGGACCCTGGGAACATGACCTGAGCCACCAGGCACCCCAATCACACCTCATTTTCAGCATATATTTGTTTGTTTTTAAGATTTTATTTATTTATTCATAGAGACACAGAGAGAGAGGGGCAGAGGCACAGGCAGAGGGAGAAGCAGGCTCCATGCAGGGAGCCTGACGTAGGACTCGATCCAGGGTCTCCAGGATCACACCCCGGGCTGCAGGCGGTGCTCAACCGCTGCGCCACCGGGGCTGCCCTTCAGCATTTATTTTTGTCTGTTGTTTCGGGGAGATGAATTTTGGCTCATCCTGAAGAACATCTAAATAGCCAGAACCAACAAAACAGATAGGCTGCTTTGGAAAGCAGAACATATCTGTAAAAAATCATGATCATTTTTTCTTGTCTTCATTGTCTGCCTTTTTTTTTCTTCTTCTTCTTCTTCCAGTTACCTATCAAAATGTGGCTCAGTTATGGGCCTAGTTTTGGTTTATCACCACTACCAAGAGGGCATGGCTAGTAGAGGACTGTGGGTCCTCATTTGGTGTACTGGCTGAGAATGTGGGAGGTCAGCACATGTGGGTTTAAGTACCAGTTCTGTTAGCTGTTGGTTAAGTATTCACAGACAGCTTACTTGACTCTTCCCATCTGCCTGAGTTTCATCATCCACAAAATGGGTTACTTCATAGGGTTATGGTAAAGACAGTATGTAAGGATTTTTTTTAGGGATGCCTGGGTGGCTCAGTGGTTGAGCCATCTACCTTTGGCTCAGGGTGTGATCCCGCGGTCCTGGGATCGAGTTGCACAGCTGGCTCCCTGCATGGAGCCTGCTTCTTCCCCTGCCTATGTCTCTGCCTTTCTTTCTGTGTCTCTCATGAATAAATAAATAAAATATTTTTTTTAAAGGTTTTTTTTTTTTTTTAAAGCTCTTAGCACTGTGCCAAGTGCTTGGGACACTATGGTCATAATGAATAGAGAGGTCCTTTTTCATTTTCTTAGTCTACTTCCAAGTGCAGAGGCACACAGAGGTGCCTGTGCTACCATTGAAGCTTGGCGTTGGAAGAGACCTGATGCTCTTAGTCTTTGTTGTTGATGACTTCTAGCTGTCATTATAGCACACTACTAACCAGCCTGACCTGACCCTTACAAAATTCCTGCCCAGTGAAGGTGGGAGGGAATAACCAAGGAAGGAAATGTAAGGCAATAAGCGAAAAGTGAGTGGCCCATCTGCTTCATCAAGGTTTCTGTCTCTTCGTCATGACAAGTTCAGAGCACAGTGGAATTACAGAGATCACTTTTTTTTTTTTTTTAAGTTCAGCGTGGGGCTTGAACTCACAACCCTGGGACAAGACCTGAGCCAAGATCAAGAGTTGGACGCTTAACTGACTAAGCCACCCAGGCACCCCAAAGATCACTTCTAAATAGCACAGCTTTGGATTAGAGTATCTGTTACAAAGAATACTGATTTTGTGTTGTTACCCGAACATGCTTCAACTTAAACAAGATTTACTGGTTGTGGATTTTTAGGATGATGATAGGGTACCAAATCCTGTTATGATATCTTAGATCTAATAGCATAGACTCATTTCTCCTATTCAAGAGGCAAGGAATGTTAGTTTTTCATATTCTTCCAATAATTTGTATACTTTTTTTTAAGGTTTATTTATTTGCAAGAGAGAGAATCCTCAGATTCTCCGCTAGCATGGAGCCCAGCACAGGGCTTGATCCCAGGACCCTGAGATCATGACCTGCGCTGAAACCAACAGTCAGAGCCACCCAGGCCCCCCATAATTTGTATTCTTTAATCCATCAAAAATTTGAGGAACGTTTACAAAATATAAGCCACTACAAGTCTCCATCTTTTTATATCTATGCACACGTGTATATACAGTATTAGGTGTAGGTATCTTTTTCATTGTCGTGTATGCATATTAGTTTTTTTTCGCTTGGCTATGTTTAGAAGAAGCCTGAACACAGAATATTAGAGTCTTCTCTTCTTTGGTAACTGGCCAACACTGTCAGAGCAGACATGTAGGGCATAGCAAAAGCTAGGACTAAAACTCAGACCCTCCTAATTTGAAGTCTGGTGTTTTCTTTCCCTTTTTTTTTTTTTTTAATATTTATTTAAAAATAAATAAATAAATATTTATTTATTTGAGAGAGAGTGAGAGCACAAGAAGGAGAAACAGACTCCCCACTGAACTGGGAGCCCAGTGCAGGACTCAGTTTTGGGACTCTGGGATCATGACCTGAGCTGAGGGCAGATACTTAACAGACTGAGCCACCCAGGTGCCCCATGGTGTTCTTTCCTAATGTTATTATCCTTTTTAAGATTAATGAATATAGTGAATAATATAATAAAACAATAAGAATTGCTGCCATTTTGGGGGGAAAGCCTGATTTCTTTTTGGCTTTGCATCAGCTATTTCTGCAATCTTTTTTTTTTAATTCTTTTAAATTTATTTATGATAGTCACACAGAGAGAGAGAGAGAGAGAGAGAGGCAAAGACACAGGCAGAGAGAGAAGCAGGCTCCATGCACCGGCAGCCCGACGTGGGATTCAATCCCGGGTCTCCAGGATTGCGCCCTGGGCCAAAGGCAGGCGCCAAACCGCTGCGCCACCCAGGGATCCCCCTATTTCTGCAATCTTTACAAACTTTGGGCTTTCCTCATTTTTGATCCAAGCAAACGATTGTTCAGAGATCCTTGTTAGGTAACTCAGTGATGTCTCAGGAAGGGATAGAGTTGGAAGTCTTTTACTCTTGGCTCCTGTTTTATTACTGAAGAGATTGAAATATGCACATATGGACAGCCAAACTTTTTTTAAGCTCTGGACTGTCCAGAGCACCTTTTCTTGAGAGGTTGTGTATGTATCAATGACATCAGATCTTAAGCTGTGATATTATATTGGAGCACTGATTTTTTTTTTACCTTTTTTTAAAAAATATTTTATTTATTTATTCATGACAGACACAGAGAGAGAGGCAGAGACACAGGCAGAGGGAGAAGCAGGCTCCATGCGGGGAGCCTGATGTGGGACTTGATCCCGGGTCTCCAGGATCATACCCCAGGCTGAAGGCGATGCTAAACCCCTGGGCCACTGGGGCTGCCCTGATTTTTTTTTTTCCTAAAGAGAGGGGGAAAGAGGTGGGGAGGGGCAGAGGAAGGGGGAGAGAGAGAATCTTAAGCAGGTTCCATGCTTAGCACAGAGCCTGACTCTTGAGATTATGACCCGAGCCAAAATCAAGAGTCATATGCTTAACCAGCTCACCCACCCAGGTGCCCCTGGACCTGTGATCTTTTTTTTTTTTTTTTTTTAAGATTATTTATTCATGAAAGATACAGGCTGAGGGAGAGAGGCAGAGACACAGGCAGAGGGAGAAGCAGGTTGCTCGCAGGGAGCCGGGTGCAAGACTTGATTCTGGATCCTGGGATCACGACCTGAGCCGAAGGGAGGCGCTTAACCGCTGAGCCACCCAGGTGTCCCATAAAGCTGTGATTCTTAAAATGATGGTTTTAGAGTCGAAATGGCTTTAGACAAGCTATTTTTTGCTCACCGAATGGTTTGCATCCTCTTACAAAACCCTTTGCACTGGCTTTCTTGGTTAGTAAATTATGAGAGAATCAAGCTGAGGTAAGGAATACATTTTCTTTTAAAGCAGTCATTTGTATTATCTGTCTTCTTATTTTTGGAACATTAATTTGGATCAGTCTAACTTACTTATTAGCATCTGAAGACAAGTTAATTTTTATCTGTAAAATGAAGTACTGTAGTTTTGTTCAGATAATTAAAGTTCATCAAAATGGGTAGCTTGGAGAACAGCTTAATAGCTTTCTCTAAAAATATCTCATTCACAGTTGATAGGTAGCATTTTAGTTGCTTAACAGCGTGTACAATCTGTGTGCTTGTGCAAGATAAGATACCTACTTTATTTAGACATTCTTTATTATCCACAAAAATTATTGAGCTTTTGCTAAGAAATGATTATAATGACAGGGGATTGGGAAGGATGAGAAAACTGGAACATACCAGAAATTTTATAATTATATTAAAGCCTCAGCAATAATGGTGGAAATTTGGGCGTTTATTCTGATGATCCTGCCATTGCTCAAAACCTGTTTGAACGTTTCTTTTGGAATTGCCTTCAATATAAGTATATGAACCATAAAAGAAAACCAACCCTATAATTTATAGCACAGCTCAATTTTCTTAATCACCTTTGAGGTGTAATATATATATAGTAAAATGCACCTTCTCTATGTGTACAGTTTAGTGAATCTTGGCAAGTGGATATACTTGTGTAACCACCACCACAAAGATATAGAATGTTACTTAACCCTAGAAAGGCACCCTTGTATCCCTTTACAATCAGTCTTCACCTCAGGCTGTCACAGATCAGTTTTCTATAACTATTGCTCAGCTTCAATTTTTCTAGAAGTTCATGTAAATGGAGTTTGAAAGTTGTGCTTTTGGGGTGCCTGGGTAGTTCAGTGGCTCTTGATTTCAGCTCAGGTCATGATCTTCAGGGTTGTGAGATGGAGCTCGGCAGGCTTTGTGCTGGACGTGGACCCTGCTTGGGATTCTCTCTCCCTCTCCCTCCCTCTGCTCCCTGCCTTCTCTGTCTCCCTCTCAAAAAAAAAAAAAAAAAAACAGTCTGTACTTTTTGTGCCTGGTTCTGTCACTTGACATAGTGTATTTCAGATTCATCTTTGGTGTTCCATGTATCAGGGCTGTAGTTGTTTCTTTTCTGTTGCTGAGTATTCTTCCATTGTATGGAGATGGCGCAGTTTGTTTACCGTTCCTTTTTTTTTTTTTTTAAGATTTTATTTATTCGTTACAGAAACAGAAACAGGCATAGGCAGAAGGAGAAGCAGGCCCTCAGTGGGGAGCCTGAAGTGGGACTCGATCCCAGGACCCCAGGACCACAACCTGAGCCAAAGGCAGATGTTCAACCACTGAGCTACCCAGGCGTACCACCCTTTTCTTGTTTTGATGGACACTAGGTTGTTCCAAGTTTGTGGCTGCTGTGCATAAAACTCCTACAAACAGGGATCCCTGGGTGGCGCAGCGGTTTGGCGCCTGCCTTTGGCCCAGGGCGCGATCCTGGAGACTCGGGATCGAATCCCACGTCAGGCTCCCGACTGGCTCATCCATCTCATTGGCTCACCCATCTCATTGCCTTGCTCTTCCTCCTGTCTCCCTGCTGTTGCTCTTGTATATTCCAGGGGCTTTACCACTCCCCTCAGAGGTGTGGTGGTTTTTTTTTTTTCTTTTTAAAATTATTTTCCTGAATTGAATATGCTTCTGGTTCATAGAGCTCTTTGGCCTGGGATGCTAAACGTCCTGCAGTAGATTGCGCAGTTTCACACAGTAACTGACTTCCGTAAAGTGCCACTTGTGCTTGTTGCTTAGTCCAAGGTGCTGTCTTCTCTCACTGGTACCACTGGAGTGCTTCAAATGGTTTCTTTCCTTTTTTTCTTTTTCTTTTTTTTTTTTACTTTTTCCTTTTTAAAATTCATTCTGCGTATTATAGCTGGAGAGATTATTTAAAAATATAAATTTGGCACTTTTAGTTCTCAGCTTATAGTGGAAGAACACTTATCTTAATTCTTTAGCAGAACTGCCTATTTCTTCAGTATCACCCTTAACACTGTCTGCTTGGTGTGCTTCAGCCACCCTGGAAACCTTTTGAGCCCAGAAATCCTCCAGCCTAACTCCTCCATACGTGTCCCTGTCCTTCTTCAACTTGCCTAATTCCTGCTCATCTTTCTGGTTATTTTATTTTATTTTATTTTATTTTATTTTTTTATTTTATTTTTTAAAGATTTTATTTATTTATTCATAGAGACACAGCTAGAGAGAGAGAGGCAGAGACACAGGCAGAGGGAGAAGCAGGCTCCATGCACCGGGAGCCCGATGTGGGATTCGATCCCGGGTCTCCAGGATCGCGCCCTGGGCCAAAGGCAGGCGCCAAACCGCTGCGCCACCCAGGGATCCCTTATTTTTATTTTTATTTTTATTTTTATTTTTATTTTATTTTATTATTTTATTTTATTATTTTATTATTTTATTTTATTTTATTTATTTTATTTTATTTTATTTTATTTTATTTTATTTTATTTTATTTTATTTTATGATTTTATTTATTCATGAGAGACACACAGAGAGAGGCAGAGGCACAGGCAGTGGGAGAAGCAGGCTCCATGCAGGGAGCCCGATGTGGGACTCGATCCCGGGTCTACCAGGATCATGCCCTGGGCCGAAGTTGGCGCTAAACTGCTGAGCCCCCACACTTGAGGGGTGTCCTCAAGTCTGTTTTAAATGCTACTTCCTTAGAGAGGAAAAACCTCTAAACCGTTTAAACCAAGTTGTCTAGTTATCCGTGACGACATTGATGATACCATTTGCATTTTTCCTTGGCATCCATCATAATTTATATAGTCATATATTCTATTATATATAAATATATGTTAATATGTGTCTCTATGCTTTCCTCATATTGTATAACATTTTTTTTTCCTAAAGATTTTATTTATTTATTCATGACGGGGGGGGCGGGGCAGAGACAGAAGCAGGCTCCCTACAGGGAGCCCGACATGGGACTCGATCCCGGGTCTCCAGGATCACGCCCTGGGCTGAAGGCAGGCGCTAAACCGCTGAACCACCGGGGCTGCCCCCATATTATATAAAGTTAATAAGAACAGGGAGCTTTCTATTTTCTCTGCTCTTTCCTTAGCATTCAGTGCAGTGTGGATGGTTAATAGATATTTGACTAAAAAATAAAATTGACCTTAACATTCGAATTTTAACAAGTGAATGTTTTTAACATTCAACAGTGCACCTCCTTCAAGATCCTAAATTGTCCTTTCTTTGAATATAAACTTCTATATTAGTTTTCTATCTCTGTCACTTATAGTGAATCTATAAATTGCCAGTAACAAGGCTTTTAATCTTTTTGTGCTCTGGATCTTTTAGACCGTTAGTGAAACAAACTGTAAGATTTCATTTTAGTTCCAATATAGTTAACATACGGTGTTATTCATTTCAGGTGTACAGTATAGTGATTCAGCAGTTCTTTTTTTTTTTTTTAATTTTTATTTATTTATGATAGTCACAGAGAGAGAGAGGCAGAGACACAGGCAGAGGGAGAAGCAGGCTCCATGCTCCGGGAGCCCGATGTGGGATTCGATCCCGGGTCTCCAGGATCACGCCCCGAGCCAAAGGCAGGCGCCAAACCGCTGCGCCACCCAGGGATCCCTGATTCAGCAGTTCTATCCGTTATTCAGTGCTCATCATGATAAGTGTACTCTTAATTCTGATATATGTGCTTGTTATTAATGCCGTAAATAACAAGATCAGGCAGCAGGTCTCATGACTACTGTAATTTCAAGTTAGTGAGGAGTATAAGTATTATAAGTATTTTGAGAATTACAGTTGTAGTCTTCTCACTGGTCTTCCTGTTTCTAGTTAGCCTCCTTCATCAGCTTTATACCCGTTTTTCTGATAGTGTCACTCTTAGGTCTTGAAGAATATTTTAGAAGAAGAAAGCCTAGATTTTTCAGTTTTCTCATCTTACATCACCTTTCTCTCTTTCCCTAGATGGGTTCTAAAACTCCAGCCATATGGAACGACTCAGCACTTGTACTTAGCCTTCCATGCTTTAGCTCCTGCAGCTCCATCCACCTACAAGCCCTTCTCATATATTGCCTATTTTTAAATTTTGCCTGCTTTTTTTTTTTTAATTTTTTTTTTTTTTTTTTTTATGATAGTCACAGAGAGAGAGAGAGAGGCAGAGACACAGGCAGAGGGAGAAGCAGGCACCATGCACCGGGAGCCTGATGTGGGATTCGATCCCAGGTCTCCAGGATCGCGCCCTGGGCCAATGGCAGGCGCCAAACCGCTGCGCCACCCAGGGATCCCAATTTTGCCTGCTTTTTAAAAAAAAATACCACCTTCTGAAAGAGATCTACAGATAGTAACAGAGCAGTGCCTGACACATAATAAGCACTCAATAAATTGTAGCTATTATTAAAAAAAGAATTGTTCACATAACTTTTCATTATCACCACTATTTAGTTCCTCATAAGTAAACTATAAACATTTGAGTGACGTACATATTGGAAATAAGGCAAATCAATAGGTCAGTAAGTGTAAGCAAGCATAATGTAAGGTGAGTGCATAAATGATTAATACTTAGAATTTTGTTTTGATCTTGGTTTGAATGGTTATCAGTTTTACATCAGAATGCAATGAGAAAATTATTTAATAGATATATCTTTTTTTAAAAAAGATTTTATTTATTTATTCATGAGAGATACACAGAGGGGGAGGGGGCAGAGACACAGGCAGAGGGAGAAGCAGGCTCCATGCAGGAGCCTAACTTGGGACTCGATCCTGGGTCTCCAGGATCAGGCCCTGGGCTGAAGGCGGTGCTAGACCACTGAGCCACCCTGGCTGCCCTTAATAGATATATCTTATCTTTTATACTTGGTCCCCCCAAAACCCACTAGGAATCCTTACAGGTATGGTAGGTTTATTTATTTTTATATATATATATTTTTTAAGATTCTATCTATTTATTCATGAAAGACAGAGAGAGAGAGGCAGAGACACAGGCAGAGGGAGAAGCAGTCTCCTTGCAGGGAGCCCACGCAGGACTTGATCCTGGGACTCCAGGATCACGCCCTGGGCCGAAGGCAGGCACTAAACTGCTGAGCCACCCAGGGATCCCCGGTATGGTAGATTTAGAGTACTCTCAATGATTTTTTTTTTTTTTTTTTTTTTTTTTTTTTAAGTAGGCTCCATGTCCAGCGGGGAACCTAACACAAGGCTTGAACTCACGACCCTGAGATCAAGACCTAGGCTGAGATCAAGAATCAGATACCCAACCAACCTAGCCATCCCAGGCATCCCCAGTCATTTTTTATAAAACAAAGCCATCAAGTTTTTAAGAATTCTATTTTTTTCACACTTTTAATATGCTTTAATTGCTGCTCAGTACATAACGTACATGAAAAAGAAGTCTTGACATGGGGCAAGCAAGAGTTGAAAGTACTATACCAACCACGTTAACTGTTGTTGCTTTTTACACCATAGTAAATATGACCTAGAAAGGACGGGAGATGTGATCAGAAGTAGATAGTATGAAAAGTTTCCCAGTATAAGCCAGCAGTGTGGAGTATTTCAAAGCCTAGACAGCTTATATAAGAATGCAGAGCGGTTTTGGAAGTGTAGCTGTAGGAATCAAGTTGACTCACTGCTATGTGGGCACTACTAGCACTGGAGAGAGAATGGTAATATTGTGGAGCGCCCTCCCTTCAGGCCCATGGATAGACCCAAATGCATCTAGAAAAAAGCAAGTATGTTCAAGATAGCAAGGAGGGGGATACTAATGTTAAGAGAAACAATCAAAGAAATACTCTCACTGAAAGTACCTATACTACAAAAGTAAAGCTTTTCAAAAAGTTTTAGGAATAAAATTTAGTTCCCAAACTCTAAGAACCAAATAATTAGAAATCTGAAAATATTTTTTTAAAAGATTTTATTTATTCATGAGAGGCAGAGAAATAAGCAGAGGGGGGAGACTCCCTGCGGGGAGTCCAACGTGGGACTAGATTCCAGGACCGTGGGATCAGAGTTGAACCAAAGGCTCGACCACTGAACCACCCAGGAGCCCCAGAAATCTGAAAATATTTTAAAGATTTACTTATTTATATGAGAGAGCGGGAGGGACAGAAGGAGAGGGAGTATTTCAAGGAGACTCTTTGCTGAGCATGGAGCCCTACATGGAGCTCAATCCCATGACCCTAAGATTATGACCTAAGCTGAAATCAAGTCAGATGCTTAACTGACTGAGTCACCCAGGCACCCCTAGAAATCTGAAATTTTAAAGTAATGCCTTTCTAAAGTATGAAAGGTACAGTTTTCATATCACAATTTGGAGAAGGCCGGTTGCTTCCCCCTCACTCCACCCCCAGAAGACTGTTGCTGCCAGTTCTAGTTGGCAAACAGCAGGTTTGAAATGGTTCTTTTGTTTCTCAGAGTCCAGAATATATAAAAGTATTCCTGTATGTCCAAGTGGGAACCTGTAAATAATTGCTTCCTTTTATAGTCTAAGAGACAAATATTTTAAGCATCCAACAACTGTAACCACTCAGGCTTTTACTTGGACATTAGAATACATTTCACTCTGTAGTAATGACAGTGTCTTTCCTCTTTTAGCTAGTGCTTATAACTTGGTTTTAAAACCAGTGTTGAGAGAGGACTTGTATGTTTCTTTTTTTCCAGCACTTTTATAGAAACAGGTATTTAGTTTCTCTCAGATTTTGTACATATGAAGGTGTTAGATTACAATAAAATGTATGTGGAACCACTTGATCTTGTCCCATAGCTCACTCATGCTGTTACCCACTCCCCATGCCCAGTCTTTTTTCTCCTTGTATTACATTTTGACTAGTTTCTATTGCTGTGTCTGCTAAGTCACCAGGTTTTTTTTTTCAGTGTGTAATCTGTTCCTAATTCCCAACCATTGTAATTTTTTTCATCTCTAGAAATTCAAGTCTTTTTTTATAACGTCCATTTCTCTTTGTCATGCTGTACTTTCTTTTTTTAAACTTATAATTGTTTTAACATTCTTATCTATCATTTCTAATTTCTAGATCTTTTTTTTTTTTTTAAGATTTTATTTATTTATGCATGAGAGACAGAGAGAGGCACAGATACAAGCAGAGGGAGAAGCGGGCTCCATGCAGGGAGCCCGACGTGGGACTCGATCCCGGGCCTCTAGGATCACACCCTGGGCCGAAGGCCTGCGCTAAACCGCTGAGCCACCCGGGCTGCCCTCTAGATCTTTTTTAAAAGATTTTATTTACTTATTTGATAGAGGGAGCACACACAAGCAGGGGGAGCAGTAGGGAGAGAGAGAAGCAGGCTTCCAGTTGAGCAGGGACCCCGATATGGGGCTCCATCCCAGGACCCTGAGATCATGACCTGAGCTGAAGGCCAACTGAGCCACCTAGGTGCCCCCTGGGTCTTTTTTTTTTATCATTGGCTTTCTCCTCATTATGGATTGTATTTTCTTGCTTTTTAAAATATTGGTGGGCAGCCCGGGTGGCTCAGTGGTTTAGCACTGCCTTCAGCCCAGGTCACGATCCTGGAGACCTGGGGTCGAGTCCCACGTTGGGCTCCCTGCATGGAGCCTGCTTCTCCCTCTGCCTGTGGGTCTCTGCCTCTCTCTCCCTCTCTCTCTCTGTCTCTCTGTCTCTCATGAATAAATAAATAAAATCTTAAAAAAATATATTGGTAAGGTTTGATTAGATATAAGACATAATGGAATTTACATTACTAAGTGCTAAGATTTTTTTTTTTCTTTTTTTGGCATTCCTTTAAATATTTGAGGGCTTTTTATCTGGGATGCAGCTAAGGTACAGTTCAGTTCTTTCAAAGCTTATTACTTTTAAGCTTTTTTGGATTTTGGTGGCTCCTTCCCCAGCCTTGGAAATTTCATTGTGCATGTGCTTCTGATTATTACTCAGCTGAAGACTTGAAGGGAACCCATCTACTGATCTCAACCTTCTCTGAAGTTCTCTCCTGTCCTGTACTCTGCCTGGCAAATTCTTACTTAACTCTACAAATTTGAATTCTGTCCTTGACTCATGGTGACAACCAGGCTCCATTTGAGTTCCTCTTTTCTGCATTACAGTCTGGAGACTCCAGGCAGTAAGCTGGGGCAGTCATAGGACTAACTTCACTATCCTGTGTTGACCATTGTTGGATGTCCAAAAATTAGTTTCACATACATATTGTCTGGATTTTTTTTTTCATTGGTTAAGGTTGGAGAGTAAATCAGACTGTGTTCTTTTGTCATGGTTAGAAGCAAAAGCCTGTGAAGGTATTTAGAACTTTGGGAACTTCTTAGGGGATTCCTGGGTGGCTCAGTGGTTTAGCACCACCTTTGGCCCAGAGCGTGATTCTGGAGACCTGGGATCAAGTCCCACATCGGGCTCCCCACATGGAGCCTGCTTCTCCCTCTGCCTGAGTCTCTGCCTATCATGAATGAATAAATAAAATCTTTAAAAAAGAAAATAGAACTTTGGGAACTTCTTTTAATCTCAGGTTATTGCCTTATTTTAAGCTGTCTTGTTGTATATAACCTACACTTTATTGGTTGTTTTTTTTCCTCCCAGTGGATTAGACAGAAATGGTGAGACAAAAGATAAATTATGTCTTAAATCACTCATGATCCCATCATCTTAGCTTGTTTTGTAAATTGCCTCCTCTAGATATTATTTTTAAGCTTCAGTCTTTGGTTTTCTTTTTTTCTTTTTTTAAGATTTTATTTATTTATTCATGAGAGACACAGAGAGAGAGAGGCAGAGACACAGGCAGAGGGAGAAGCAGGCTCCATGCAGGGAGCCCGATGCGGGACTGGATCCTGGATCCCGGGATCACGCCCTGAGCCGAAGGCAGACACTCAACCGTTGAGCCACCTAGGCGTCCCTTTGGTTTTATTTTCAATCTTATCTTTAGTTAATTTATTATTCATACTCAATTAAATGGCTGCACAATGACCTGTTAAATTAACATTCTATAATGTAGTAATCCTTATATTTGGCAATACAAGCTTTGTAAGGTAGTGCTTCAGTATATATATCTTCATTATTATCCCTATTCTTTTTTTTTTTTAAGATTTATTTATTTATTCATTCAGAGAGAGCGAGAGAGAGGCAGAGACACAGGCAGAGGGAGAAGCAGGCTTCATGCAGGAAGCCCGATGCGGGACTCGATCCGGGGTCTCCAGGATCACACCCCGGGCTGCAGGCGGCGCTAAACTGCTGCGCCACCGGGGCTGCCCTATTATCCCTATTCTTAAGGATGCTCAGAGGGAGAAAGACAGATGAGATGTTTTATTTATTTTGCTTTACAATGAATATTTAGGCTATGTTAGGTATTTATTAGTAAATGTTTATCAAATGATTGAGGTGGAATTTAACTTATAAAGTTCAATTAGATAACATTTTCAGTTACCTTTTTAAGAATATTTTTATTCCATCAAACATTCACTTTTTTAAAAAACATTTTATTTATTTATTCATGAGAGACATGGGGGGGGTTGGGGGGCAGAGACACAGGCAGAAGCAGGCTCCATGCAGGGAGCCCGATGTGGGACTTGATCCTGCGACTCCAGGACTACACTCTGGGCCGAAGGCTGGCACTAAACCGCTGAGCCACCCAGGGATCCCCTCAAACATTCACTTTCATGGGAAATTAAAATAGCCGTTTTTAAAAAAAGATTTTATTAGAGAGAGAGAGCACAAGCTAGGGGAGAGGCAGAGAAAGAAGCAAGACTCCCCACTGAGGAGGTAGCCAGGTGTGGGGCTTGACATGGAGTTCGATCCCAGGACTCTGGGATCATAACCTGAGCAAAAGCAGATGCTTAACCAGTTGAGCCACCCAGGCACCCCTCAGATAAACTTTTATGTTGGAATAATTTTAGGTTTACAAAGAAGTTGCAAAGATAGGACAAAGGGTTCCTGTGTACGCCCACCCACTTTGTTTCTTCTGATGTTGACCTCTTATATTTCTGTAGTAAGCTTGTCAAAACTAAGAAACCAACGTTAGTATGTTATAGCTGAACTCCAGATTTTATTCAGATTTCATTTTTCTGCTTTTTCTGTTCCCAAGATACCACATACATTTAGTTGTCATGTCGGCTTCATCTCCTCCGGTCTGTTTCTCATACTTTCTTTTCATGACTTTGATGGTTTTAAGGAGTACTACTTAAGTGTTTTGTATAATGTCCCTCAATTTGGGTTTATTAGACTGGAGTTACAGGTATTGGGAAAGAATATCACAGAGGTGAAATGCCCTTTTTGTCTCGTGTCAATGGATTCACAATATTTACGTGTTATCACTGAGAGTATGAACTGCGATTACTTGGTTGAGGTGGTATCTGCTGGATTTCGACACTATAAAGTTACTGTTCCTCCCTTAACAAATTCCATTTTAGTCTTCTGCCTCCAGCCTCAGCGTGATACCCTCCCCCTTGCCCCTGCACACCATTGCCCCAGGTTTCCTCAGGCCTCTGCACCTTTGTATCCGCTTTGCTTGAAATAGACACTCTCTCATCCCCCTGGCTAGCTTTAGGGAGCCTTTTCTTTCACCCCACCTGGTCCTCCAGCCTCTGACCACCCACTTCTTGCATAATACCCTGTCCCTCTCAGTTGTTCACCTGGATTTGCTAGTTGTTCTCCTCCTTGCCTCCTTTAAAAAACAGTCCGCAGCATTTTTTCCACTGCTGTCGCTATTCCACTCCATTTACTTATTTACACCCACATTACCACAAATCATCTCATTGCAGATTCAGTGACTGCTTTGCAGTTTTTACCTTTCTTAGTCTTCTGTGTTTCCTTCCTTGGCTTCGGAAACACCACCCCCTCCTGGTTCTTGTATGTGGCTTAGCATGTGGCTTTGGAATTGGACAACAAGGGTTCTCATTCCATTATTACTTCTACTACTTTCTCTCTTTAGCCAGTTCCTCTTCCTCTGTTTCTGAATTTTATCCTCAGGCCTCTTTTCATGACATCATCTCTCCTCAGCAGTACTGCCCAGTTGGCTTTAAAAAAAATTTTTTTTTAATTTATTTGAGAGAGAGAGTATGTGTGCATGAGAAAAGGGAGGAGGAGAGGGAGAGAGAAAAATCTCAAACTGACTCTTTGGTAAATGTGGAGCCTGATGCAAGGCTTGATCTCATGACATCTCACATCCCTAAAATCATGACCTGAGCTGAAAACCAGAGTTGGATGCTTAACCCACTAAACCACCCAGGTGCCCCTACCCACTTGGTTTCTGTTAAAGATTCCTATATCTTATTTGCAACCTTGATCTCTCCTTAATGCTCTTGGAAGAAGAAAACCTTCGTTTCCTCCATCTGAATCACCTACAAGCATCCTTAGATCCTTTAAATCAGGAAGTTCAAGACGATCCTTATCCTCTCCAACCCCCCCTTCTTCATTTTGTACTTCTAAAACCTAGCTCTAATGTGTGCAAGGCCTGTGTCAAGAATATGTTTCAAGGCTTGTGTTCCAAAATACAAAACAACAAAACAAATGGGGGGGATCCCTGGGTGGCACAGCGGTTTGGCGCCTGCCTTTGGCCCAGGGCGCGATCCTGGAGACCCGGGATCGAATCCCACGTCGGGCTCCCGGTGCATGGAGCCTGCTTCTCCCTCTGCCTTTGTCTCTGCCTCTCTCTCTCTCTCTCTCTCTCTCTCTCTGACTATCATAAATAAATAAAAATTAAAAAAAACAAAAAAAAACGGAGCCTCAAATTAAGAAACCTTAAATTAAAAAAATAATAATAAATAAAATATAGTCTTTCCTCCTACCACAGAGATAAACCTTCTTAAAGACCTGTAAGATCAGCTTCAAATTGAAAATTCCGGGATCCCTGGGTGGCTCAGTGGTTTAGCGCCTGCCTGTGGCCCAGGGTGTGATCCTAGAGACCCAGGATCGAGTCCCACGTCGGGCTCCCTGCATGGAGCCTGCTTCTCTCTCTGCCTCTCTCTCTCTCCGTGTCTCTCATGAATAAATAAATAAAATCATTTTTTAAAAAATTGAAAATTCTTAGGCTTATTAGAGTTTGGTACTAGCAGTTCCAGAAAAGCAGACCTCTAGCATACCCCTCTTCTCTTCCCCCAGAGCTGGGCTCTGCTGTGAGCTTGAGCTTGTGTGTGTCTCATGAATGGGATACCAGCTTGACATGACAGTCCAGGTGCAGTGCACACCCTGCAAACAGCTGCCCTTTGGCCATTCTTTGGGGCATAGAAACTGGAGGAATATTCTCCTCTCAGCAAAGCTGCTGTGTAAGAGGCCTGCACAGCCTTGGAAGGAGGAGACTCAGGCAACAGGAATTCTGGAGCTCCTGATAGACATGTTCTCCAGACCCCATGAACACCTCCTTATGGAGAAGGGCCTGACTGGGTGAGGGCAGTGATCCCCATAGGTGTTCTGCTCGTTTTCCTCTGCCAAGTATTACCTCTTGCCTTTCTTAATGCCCTTGCTCCTCTTTCAAGAGCCTGCTCATCCTTTGGGATATGGTTTCTATAGGTCTCATCATGTTTTAATCCTCTTCTAATACCCCTATTTGGACTTGATCCAAATCTAGGTTTGCTTTGGGTTTCAGAAGTGCTTTACTATGTAAAGGCAGTGTATGTTGTCTGATCCTGTCTCCTTCCCTTACTAAATTGCAAGTTTCTTAGCTTCTTAAGGGCAAGACCATTATTTGTTTTTGTCACCAGTCCTTAACATGAAGTCTCACAAATGGGAAGTACTTGTCAAGTGCGGCTTGAGTCCACCACAGGTCTGGCGTCATTCTCATGTTGTTGTGGTAACCCTATCAAAACAGGAAATGAAGTTAGTTTAGCATGACTTGTTCATAATTGACTCACACTGGTTCCCTTTTCTTCCCTAGGTGATCACAAAACATCTGTTAAATAACCTACTCCAGAATTTTGTAGGCTTTTACTTCCACATTTGCTGATCAAATATGTTTCTGGAATGTATCTGTTCCATCCACGTTGGCCCAGGAACTGAACCTTGGTTCTTTTTTTTTTTTTTTTTTAAGGAACTGCTCTCTTGAGAAGCAATTTGATAAACAATATACTGCACATATTTAAAGTATACAGTTTATATTTTGATATACACCCATGTCTGTCAGCACAGCCAAGGTAATGAAAATATTCATCACCTCCAAAGTTGTTTGGTTTCCATTTGTGTAGTCCTTCATCCCACCAGCCCCCTTCCTCACTAGCCGCCAGCAACCATATGATCAGCTCTCTGTCCTCAAAGATTAGTTTTCATTTTATATGAGTAGAAGTACTTTTCTGGTGGTCTGGCTTTACTCAGCATAATTATTTTGAGATTCCTATGTGCTGTTTATATCAAGTTCATTCCCTTTGATTGCTGAATAGTAGGAATTTGTTTTGAATATTGAGATACTCACCTCCAGCCTTGACCATGCCCATTCCCCACAATTAATGGATCTCAGGATTCATCTGGAACTTGAGGCTACATTTATGTAAGATGACTGGCTCTGTCAGTAGCTGGAGTTTCTCAAGGACAGAGTACTATTTGTAATCTTTGTAACTGTTAAAATAGTCTTTGGTACAAGGCAAATAGTAACCCAAGGGCAGCCCCGGTAGCGCAGCAGTTTAGCGCCGCCTGCAGCCCAGAGTGTGATCCTGGAGACCCAGGATCGAGTCTCCCTGCATGGAGCCTCCTTCTCCCTCTGTCTGTGTCTATGCATCTCTCTCTCTCTCTCTCTCTCTCTATTTGTGTCTCTCATGAATAAATAAATAAAATCTTTAAGAAAAAATAGTAACCCAAGACTGGATAAAAGTTCCCCCTTTATTCAGGGGTGTGTGTGTGTGTGTGTGTGTGTGTGTGTGTGTGTGTAAGAGTATAAATAATATACCCAATCTAATTTTTCTTAAAAGATTTTATTTATTCATTAGAGCAAGCTATTCTCTCAGGTAGGAACAAGGCTAATTAATTTTGCACCTCTTTCCAGTATTACTTTTCAAGTATTTTTGTATTGGTCAGGAATTCAAAGTAATTGTTCTTCCTCCTTTAAGGGATATTCCAATATTGCAGTAGTATTTCTCCAGTACATTTTTTCCCTAATAAGATTTTTTTTTTTTTTTGGAAGAGGTTTACATGGCTCTTCAATCAAGTTATACAGTAAAAAAAGTTTTGTTTTCCTATGTCTCCCACTCCAGCCTGGCATTCTGTCCCTACACCACCACTCCTTTACTTCCTTGTATATCCTTCAGACTTCCTTTATGCAAACATAAGCAAATGTTAATATATATATTATCTTTTATTATTTATTAGAAAAAGATAGCTTGTTATCCACTGCTAGGCTTTGTTTTTATCCCACTTAACAGATCTTGCATCATGCATTTTCTTAGCTACATAGTATTTCACTGTATGGATAACTACTCCCCTGTTGGATGCTTTTTTAATTAAACTTTTTATTTTGAGATAATTGTAGAATCACATGCAGTTGTAAGAAATAATACAGAGAGGTCCCAGTTTCTTGGTAACATCTTGTGTTTTTATTATACATTACAGTATATGTTACGTTACAGCACACAGTACCATAGCTGGGAGACTGACATTGATAGAATCTATAGAGCTCATTCATATATCGCTAACTGTATATCATCCCTGTGTGTGTGTGTGTGTGTGTTTTCTGTGCATTTTTATTCCATATGTAGGTTCATAAACCACTACCATTCTTTTTTGACCTTTCTTGAAATGTTTAATTTTTCCTTGTTAACATGGTTTTTTTTCCCCTTAAATTAAAAATTTTTTAAATTTTTATGTAGGCTTCATACCCAGCATGGAGCACAATACAGGGATTGAATTTACCTCCCGGAGATCAAGGCTTGAGCTGAGATCAAGAGTCAGATGCTTAACTGACTGAGCCCACCCAGGCACTGCTTAAAAAATTTTAAGTTGAGGGAGCCTGGAGGTTCGGTGGTCGAGCATCTGCCTTTGGCTCAGGTCATGATCCCAGGGTCCTGGGATTGAGTCCTGAATCAGGCTCCCTGCAGTGAGCCTGCTTCTCCCTCTGCCTATGTCTCTGTCTCTCTCTCTGTCTCTCATGAATAAATAAACTCTTTTAAAAATTTTATTTTAAAGTATAATTGACATTATTGTTTCCTTTTTATTTTTTTGGGAGAGAACACATGCATGAGTGGGAAGAGGGGCAGAGGAAGAAGGACAAACAGACTCTTCAGAGTGGGGAGCCCCACTCGGGTCTCAATTCTAGGTCCCTGAGACCATGACCTGAGCCAAAGTCAGACACTTAACCGGCTGAGCCACTTAGGTGCCCCGGTAGTATTCTATTTCATGTATATACCATAGTGATTCAACATTTGTATACATTGCTAACTGATTACCATAGTAGGTCTAGTTATCATGTGTTACCATGCAAAGTTAATACAGTATTATTGACTGTATTCCCCATGCTGTGCATTATATCAACATGACTTACTTATTTTATCACTGGAAGTTTGTATTTTTTTTTAATTTTTTTTAATTTTTATTTATTTATGATAGTCACCAAGAGAGAGGGAGAGAGGCAGAGACACAGGCAGAGGGAAAAGCAGGCTCCATGCACCGGGAGCCCGACGTGGGATTCGATCCCGGGTCTCCAGGATCGCGCCCTGGGCCAAAGGCAGGCGCCAAACCGCTGCGCCACCCAGGGATCCCCTTAATTTTTATTTATCTATGATAGTCACACACAGAGAGAGAGAGAGGCAGAGACACAGGCAGAGGGAGAAGCAGGCTCCATGCACCGGGAGCCCGACGTGGGATTCGATCCCGGGTCTCCAGGATCGCGCCCTGGGCCAAAGGCAGGCACCAAACCGCTGCGCCACCCAGGGATCCCTGGAAGTTTGTATCTCTTGATCCTCTTCACCCATTTCACCCTTTCTGCAACTCTTTCCCCTCTGATAACCAGCACTCAGTATCTATGAGTCTGGATTTTGTTGTATTTTGTTGTTTAGATTGCACTTACAAGTGAAATGTGTGTATACAAATACACACACACACACACCCCAGATCATCTATCCATTCATCTGCAGACACTTAGGTTGTTTCTATATCTTCACTATCGTAAATAATGCTGCAGTGAGGGGATCCCTGGGTGGCTCAGTGGTTTCGCGCCTGCCTTTGGCCCAGGGCGCAATCCTGGCGTCCCGGGATCAAGTCCCGCGTCGGGCTCCCGGCATGGAGCCTGCTTATCCCTCTGCCTGTGTCTCTGCCTCTCTCTCTCTCTCTCTCCCCCTATGTCTATCATAAATAAATAAAAATAAATCTTAAAAAAAAATAATGCTGCAGTGAACAATGGGGTGCATATATTCTTTTTTTTCTTTCTTTTAAGCTTTTATTTAAGGGCAATGATCTACGATGTAGATTTTATTTTATTTTATTTTTATTTTTATTTTTCAAGATTTATTTATTTACCCAGGGATCCCCTATGATGTAGATTTTAGATCTTATTAAGAGCAGCCACGTCCATGGACTTCACATAGTCCTCAAAAGCAGTGATCCGTTCCCCCAGCATATCTGTTCCAACTTTATCATCTTCCACTACACGCTGTATTTGAAGTTTTTTAATTCCATATCCCACTGGAACTAGTTTAGAAGAGCCCCAGACCAAGCCATCTGCCTGAATGCTTCGGACGCACTCCTCTAATTTTGCCATATCTGTCTCATCGTCCCAAGGTTTCACATCTAGTAATATGGAAGACTTGGCAACAAGTGCAGGTTTTTTGGCTTTCTTTGACTCATACTGTGCAAAGCGTTCCTCTCTTAGCCTCTTTACTTTTTCACTTTCCTCCTCGTCATTAGATCCGAAGAGATCAATATCATCATCATCTTTACTATCTGTAGCTCCACTTCCTGTGGTGTCTTCCACATTAGCAGGACCATACTTGCCCAAAGCTTTCTTCACTCCTGGAAGGCTGGCCTTTTCCTTCTCGTAAGACTTGATGTGATTGTACCAACGCAGGGCATGATACAAGTTGGCGAGCCGGGGACTGGAGACTGCTTCAAACACTGCCATGTCCGCTTGTGACGGCATGTACCCCTCGATGTAGCTCTTGTCCGCTAGGTAGTCCTTGAGCACCTGGAGGCCGGCGGGGCTTTTCAGGTCTCCGAAACCCATGGCGTCGGCGGCTCCAAGACCGGGCGGCAGCGAAAGAAGAGAAGAGGGTGCATATATCCTTTTGAATTCGTGTTTTAATTTTCTTTAGATAGCTACCTAGAGTGGAATTGCTAGATCGTATGGTAGTTCTATTTTTAATTTTTTGAGGAACCTTCGTACTGTTTTCCAGATGGTTGCACCTTTTTAAAATTTAAAAAAAGGGGATAACTGGATGGCTCAGCAGTTGGGCGCCTGCCTTCAGCTCAGGTCATGATCCTGGGATCTGGGATCGAGTCCCACATTGGACTCCCTGCGAGGAGCCTGCTTCTCCTTCCGCTTATGTCTCTGCCTCTCTTCTTTCAGTCTGTGTGTCTCATGAATAAATACATCTTATAAACAAACAAACAAATAAATAACTAATGTAAAATTTAACATTTTAACCATTCTTAAGTATACAGTTCAGTGATGTTAAGTATATTCACATTATTGTGCAACAGATCTCAAGAACTTTTTCATCTTGCAAAACTGAAACTGTACCTTTGCACACCACCTCCTCATTTCCTCCCTCCCCCAAGCCCTTGGTAACCACTATTCTACATTCTGATTTTTATGAATTTAACAACTTTAGATACTACCTATGAGTGGAATCATACACAGTACTTTGTGGCTGGCTTATTTGTTAATGTCTTCAAAGTTTATCCATGTTATAGCATATGATAGAATTTCCTTTTTTAAGACAATAATATTTCCGTGTATGTATGTATCACATTTTCTTTATCCATTCATCCATCCGTGGACATTTATGTTGCTTCCAAATTGGCTATTATGAATAATGCTATAGTGAACATAAATGTGCCAATATATCTTCAAGATCCTATTTAGATTCTTTTGGATGTATACCCAGAGGTGAAATTGCTGGACCATATGGTAATTCTATATTTATTTATTTATTTAGAAACTTTCATACCGTTTTCCATAGTGGCTGTATCATGTTACATTACCAACAAAGTGGGGAGGTGTTTGTTTGTATATGTATTGGCAATCATGATGGGTATGAGATGATAACTTGTTGCAGTTTTTCATTCAGTCTTTCAGTCTCTTCTCTTTTCTTTTCTTTTCTTTCTTTTCTTTTTTTTCTTTTCTTTCTTTTCTTTCCCTCCCTCCCTCCCACCATTCCTTCCTTCCTTCCCTCCTTCCTTCCTTCCTTCCTTCTCATGATAGAGCCAGAGACATAGGCAGAGGGAGAAGCAGGCTCCCCACAGGAAGCCTGATGTGGGACTCGATCCTGGGACCTGGGGATCACACCCTGAGCCAAAGATAGATACTTAACTAACCCCTGAGCCACCCAGGTGTCCCTCCCTAACTTTTTAGATCCTTGTTGGCCATTTATGTATCTTGTTTGGAGAAATGTCTATTTGACGTGATATCTTGTTTCTTAGTATATGTGCTGCGGGAGTGAGCATATGTCATCTTATTTTTAATTGAACCATTCTTAAATTCCCAAGATTAAGTACTACTTGCACATAATGGATTTTTAATGTGTTGTTGAATTATACTTACTCATTTTTTGTTGATTTTCAAGCCTGTGCTTATAAAAGAGATAGGTCTTTTTGTTTGTTGTAGGGGTGTTTGCTCTTTTTGCACAAGTTCTGGGGCCTTTTTTTTTTTTTTTTTTTTTTTTTTTTTTTGATAGAGCAGGAGGAGTTGCAGAGGGAAAAAGGACAAGCAGACTCTGCTGGATGCAGAGCCTGACAAGGGGCTTGATTTCACAACCCTGAGATCATGACTTGAGCCTAAATCAAGAGTCAAATGCTCAACCGACTGAGTCACCCAGGCACCCCTGGTCTTTAGTTTTGGCTTTAGTTCTTTCTCATCATCATCACTTTTTATTTATTTTTAAAGATTACTTATATTAGGGGCTCCTGGGTGGCTCAAGGGCTGAGTATCATACCTTTGGCTCAGGCCGTGGTCCTAGGGTCCCACATCAGGCTCCCTGCAGAGAGCCTGCTTCTCCCTCTGCCTGTATCTCTGCCTCTCTGTGTGTTTCTTTCATGAATAAATAAAATCTTTTTTTAAAAAAAAGATTATTTACCTTATAGAGATGAGTTAGGAAGATTTCCCTTAATGTTGAACAATTTGTTTAAATTTTGTTTTTGAAAAGAGCAAGTTTATCAGTTCAAAGAAAAAAATACGAGTATCTAAAATTAACTCATTCAAAGACTATATAATCACATACTAGATTGAGATCCTAAGCCACACCCATAAGTTGTTTACAGAGAGACCCTTAAAGCAAAAGTTGCAGCATGGTGTTAGTTGTGGGGGAAATGGAGATGAGCAAAAATCAAATTCTTAAAAGGGAAAAGTTGAAAATGCCAAAGTGATTTTATAATTTTAAAAATATTTATTTATTTATTTATTTATTCATGAGAAACACAGAGAGAGAGGCAGAGACAGAGGGAGAAGCAGGCTTCCTGCAGGAGCCCGATGTGGGACTTGATCCCAGAACTCTAGGATCACGCCCTGAGCCGAAGGCAGACGCTCAACCTCTGAGCCACCCAGGAGTCCCTAATTTTTTTTTTTTTTTTTTTTTTAGATTTTTATTTATTCATGAGAGACATAGAGGCAAAGACATAGGCAGAGGGAGAAGCAGGCTTCTCTCAGAGAGCCCGATGTGGGACTCAATCCTCCGACCAGGATCATGCTCTGAGCTGAAGGCAGATGCTCAACCTCTGAGACACCCAGGCAACCCAGTGCCAAAGTGATTTTAAAACAAAAGCTAGGGGATCCCTAGGTGGCTCAGTGGTTCAGCGCCTGCTTTTGGCCCAGGGCGCGATCCTGGAGTCCCGGGATCAAGTTCCGCATTGGGCTCCCGGCATGGAGCCTGCTTCTCCCTCTGCCTGTGTCTCTGCCTCTCTCTACCTGTGTCTATCATAAATAAATAAATCTTTAAAAAAAGATTAAAAAAATAAAACAAAAGCTAACACAAACTCCACAGTAAAAGATATAGCAAAATAAAATACATAAAACAAAACTGAGAAATCCAAGAAGAAATGAGCAAATAAAGAATTGTGGAAGAGTGTAAAACAAACTGTTTGTGATCAGTCCTATGGCAGATTGTATAAAACAATAGGAAATAACCCAACTCCATGGACAGGATCATACTTTCTTTTCAAGTAGGAGCCAACGAGGAGGATTTCATGCCTTCGCACTTAAAAGGGGGCAGTTGGTTATTTCATCACCTAAGTGTTGATACAGCTGGAGGGGTATGTTCACCATAACCCCTTCCCCCCAACAATCTTGGCTTAGAAGCAAATTTTTGGCCTTGTTTGACTACCCTGTTTTAGTAAAACTAGAAATTTAAAATGTTAATATTAAACCAGTGTATTAAACTGTGTTCTCTTTTATCGGACTCATGCTCTATGATTTTAATTGCCCCAAAAGTTTTAAATTATAAAAATATTATCAATATTGGATAAAGTTGTTTGAATGACATGTCCCTCTGCCTGCCTACCTGAAAATCAGTGGTTTTAGGCATTCATGCAGCAAACCTAAGCAAAATAAGATTTGAGTAGTGATTCTTTTACTTAAGGAAATAAATACATTTCATTTCAAAGTATTGGGGGCATCTAAGTGCAATATATTAATGGTAGTGTGGGAGAATTGAAGTCGAATAAGGTAAGGTGCCTCCTACAGTATAGTTTTGCGATGGAGACAGACAAATGTATCAGTAATACTCAAAATAAGCAAACTGACAAATACCATATAGAAGCACAAACTTGAGAATAAACTTACTTGGCTTTTTTCTATTTCTGGCACTTACTTGAGGAAACAAGAAGCAGTGTCTTATTGCCTGTCAGTGTTATTGCTTCAGTCAGTGGACCAGATACTAATTATTTTTTAAAGATTTTATTGATTTATTCATGATAGACACAGAAAGAGAGAGAGAGGCAGAGACACAGGCAGAGGGAGAAGCAAGCTCCATGTCAGGAGCCCGACATGGGACTTGATCCCGGGACTCCAGGACGGCGCCCTGGGCCAAAGGCAGGCGCTAAACCGCCGAGCCACCCAGGGATCCCCAGATATTGATATTTATTAAGATGAAAAGCTCTTATAGAAAAGATTAAATGGAATATTGATCATAAAGATAGTAGTAACATTCAAGATTAAAATTCATCACCATGGGGTGCCGGGGTGGCAGTCAGTTGAACATCCTGTTCCTGGTTTTTTTTTTTTTTTTTTTTTTTTTTTTTTTTTTCTGTTCCTGGTTTTGGTTCAGGTCATGATCCTCAGGGTCAGGAGATCAAGCCCCAAGTAAGACTCTGCACTCAGTGGGGAGTCTACTTCAAGATTCTGTCCCTCTGCCCCTCTCTGTGCTCTTTTGCTCACTTTCTCTAAAATAAATTCATCACGAAATTGAAGCATAATTATTACTGTTTCTGCTTGGAATTCTGTTAAGTCAAACCTTGAGGTCAACTTGGAAAGAACTGAGCTCTGTATAAGAGCTATGGAACTCTCTCTCTCTCTTTTTTTTAAGTTTATTTATTCTTTTTAGTGATCTCTACACCCAGTGTGGGGCTCAAATTCACGACCCCAAGATCGAGTTGCACACTTTCCCACTGAGCCAGCCAGGCACTCCTGGAACTCTTTTTGAAGAATACTTTATAGGTTTTGTTATATGATTACCCAAATACTTTGGTTAAATACTTGGGAAAAAAAAGAAAGAGCCCCTATGGAAAGCAATATGGAGATTCCTCAAAGTATTAAAAATAGAATTACCATATGATCCAGTAATTCCACTACTATTTACCCAAAGAATATTAAAACATTAATTTGAAAAGATATGGGCACCCATGTGCTTATTGGAATATTATTTATAATAGCTAACATGGAAGCAACCCAAGTGTCCACTGATAGATGAATGGGTGAAAATGTGGTGTACATATATACACACACACAGGAATATTACTCGAGTAGTCATTAAAAAAGAATGAAATTTTGCCATTTGCCGTGACATGGATGGATCTAGAGAGTATTATGCTAAGTGAAATAGAGAAGATAAATATATGATTTCACTCATATGTGGAATTTAAGAAACAAAAGAAATTAACAAAGAAAACAGAAAAATAGACTCTTCCTCCTACCCCCTTAAATATAGAGAACAAATGTTACCACAGGGGAAATGGATGAGGGGATGGATGAAATAGGTGAAGGGGCACCTACCATGATGAGCACTGAGTAATATATAGAATTGCTGAATCACACACTTGAAACTAATATAACAGTACATTAATTATACTAGAATTAAAAAAAAAACTTTTTTCCAGAAAGGAAGGCCTAGGATGAGGCACAGAATCTAGCTTTGTTTTTTTTTTTTTTTTTTTTAAAGATTTATTGATTTATTGGAGAAAGTGCATGTGAGTGGGGGGAGGGGCGGAGGAAGAGAGAATCTTAGGTGGACAGCCTGCTGAGTGCAGAGCCCCATGCAGGGCTCAGTCCCAGGACCTCAAGATCATGACCTGAGCTGAAATGAAAGGTCAGATGCTTAACTAAGCCACCCAGGCACCCTGAAACTAGCATTTTTAACAAGAATGTCACGTGATCCTGATGCAGGGGTCTGAGGACCACAATTTGAGCAGCACTTTAGTTGAGCTGGGGGGCTCATCCATTAATGGCAACCTATCCTTGCTCTGTTGTCCCAGAGAGAGTGAGATAAAAAGAAAACTTCCTGAGAAAAGGATGTAAGCCTAAGGTACTTTTGATAAAGAGGGCCTAGGGAGATTAACTTTTTGGGTAAGTGAATTATCCTCTCTATAACTAAGGGAATCTTACCTGGACAATGTACATAAGAACACTGCTGTCCCTTACTTTTAAAACTATTGTGAAGACAAAATGCAATTATGTGTATGAAGAGGGTTTTTTTTAATGTGTTATAATAAGTTTCAAAATTATGTAGTATTTATCAATACTATCTTAAAGTGTGATTTTTTTTCCTTATGGCTTTTGTGTTTTATGATTAAAAACCATTTCTTTAAAAAGTTTGTTTGTTTGTTTATTTATTTATTTATTGAGAGGGAGCACAAGCAGGCAGAGGGGCAGAGGGAGAGGGAGAGGGAGAAACAGAGTTACCACTGAACAGGGAGGGAGCCTGACCCGGGGCTTCATCCCAGGACTGTGGGATCATGACCTGAGCTGAAGGCAGAAGCCCAATGGACTAAGCCACCCAGGTGCCCCTAAAGACTACTTTATTTTATGTTTTTAAAAAGACTTGTTTATTCATGAGACACACACACACACACACACACACACACACACAGAGGCAGAGACATAGGCAGAGAGAGAAGCAGACTCTTCACAGGAGCTGGATGTGGGACTCAATCCCGGGATCACAACCTGAGCTGAAGGCAGACCCTCAACCACTGAACCACCCCAGGCATCCCTAAAAACTACTTTAATATACATAGAACCATCATTTTTCCTCACCAAGAATAGTTTGCTTATCATTTATATGAAGGTCATTCCTGCAACTGAGTGTACATAAATTGATTACTTGGAACAGTTAAAAAAAAAAAAAGAAGAAAGAGTCATATCATTTTGCAAGTAAGACAGAGTGGATGCAAGCAATTGAGGCGTGTCCTCTGGGTCCATTTTTGTTAGGGATAAAGATGTGGTTGATGGTCTTTTGAATGTTTCTGCTGAGTCAGAGGAATCTGATACAACAATAGGAAGTTGTTTTGGAGACAGAAATGATTACTCTCAACAAAATGCAGTTGCTACTAAAAACAATGGGAAAATGTTTTATGCATGCATGTGTGGCCTAAAACCATGTTCCTGGGTTTATGACAGTGGGCATCGACATATTTACCAGGACTGGGCCCTTAGTTAAGTTTGATATTCAGTATGTGCTGCATTGTGCCAGCTGCATCTTTCCTGGCTTGAGGCTTTTTGTGGATAATATACAGGGTACCTTCATGTATATGAACTAAGTATTTACCCAGAGTGCTAAATATTTAATACGTTACTGATCTTTATTTTTCCTGCCAAGATGTTCTGAAACTATTTTAAATGCCATCTCTCCCCTCCCCTATTTTTTTTTTTTTAGCTCTGCTTATGATAATGTCAACAAAGTTCGAGTAGCCATCAAGAAAATCAGTCCTTTTGAGCACCAGACCTACTGCCAGAGAACCCTGAGGGAGATAAAAATCTTACTGCGCTTCAGACATGAGAACATCATTGGAATCAATGATATTATTCGAGCACCAACCATCGAGCAAATGAAAGATGTGTATCCTTTTCAGACAGCTGACTCCTGTGATTGGTCACCTTGTTGAGGAAATGTAACCTGAAATACTTGAACTTACCAGAGTAAAGAAAAAGTACACAAAGCACATTAAAGGGGAAATTGTAATCTGCTGGCTATTTACTAGAAGACTTGTGTGATTTTTTCTCTTTGATTTATCCGTTGTCAACTATTTTTCGTGTCTTGGCAAATCCAATATTTTCTCTGTTTTAGTAAAGATTTTAAGTGTAGTTATGGAAAATCTTAACACCGCTTCCAGTCATGTTTTTTTCCATTCAAGGTATGATTTTTTATGGTAGAAAGAGAAGGAATGAACAGTAGACTAAGAAAGAGGGTGCCCTGCATATCACCTGGTCAAATCCAGACTGTCCTGATCTTAGACGGTGTCATTTGCCTCTAGGTCTGTTTTCCCGTCTTTAGTATTAAGGCACTAGCTTTCATGACCTTTTAAAGCTGACTTAGCTCTGAAATTCTGCTTTTAACTATAAGCAACATTTAGAAATCTGGACTAAGTAGGTCCAGAGGTTGTTGCCTGGTTAAAGACTGCATTTGAAAGATAGAAGCGTTAAGTATACTGAAGAGGATCTGCCAGAAAAAAAGTTACTGTTTGGGCTAGTACAGCATTCCTACCAGTTTTCCTAGTTTGCATTCTGCGCCCCCACCCCCCAAGGACAAGCAACTCACTGTTTCCTTTCCATTTTCAAGCAGCTCTGTAATGAAGTTATTGTGTTATTTTAAGTAAAATGTCTCCTGCTGCTGCCACCTGTTGTCCTTCTTTACCTTTTACTAGGAAAATCCAGTCTCTTTGAAGATGATTAGTTTTATTTTTTAATTTTTTAAAAAAGATTGTATTTATTTATTCATGACAGACACACAGAGAGTGAGAGGCAGAGACACAGGCAGAGGGAGAAGCAGACTCCATGCAGAGAGCCCGTTGTGTGGGACTCGATGCCGGATCTCCAGGATCACACCCTAGGCTGAAGGCGGCGCTAAACCGCTGGGCCACCAGGGCTGCCCTATTTTTTAATTTTTAGAAAAGATTTTATTTATTTATTTGACAGCACAAGCATGGGGAGTGGCAGGCAGAGGGAGAGGGAGAAGCAGGCTCCCCACTGAGCAAGGAGCCCAAACCTACGTGAGGCTTGATTCCAGGGCCCCAGGATCATGACCTGAGCTAAAGGCAGACTCTTAACTGACTGAGCTAATCAGGCACCCCTCAAGATGGTAAGTTTTCAAATCATGTTTCCTCTGAATCCCAGTGTCTTATCTAGCATGAATCTGTAGGGGACATAAAATATTTTCACAGAAGTGAATATGTAAAAACACTGCTAGTGAAAGCTAGAGTTTTATAATTCAATTTCTGTAAGGAAGAAATCAACCAAAGATAAAGTTCTAGGTGGCTTAGATACATGGATATGCAAGAAAGCAAGAGGAGTAAAATGAGCTCCTGGTAGGAATGCTGTACTAGCCCAAACAGTAACTTTTTTTCTGGCAGATCCTCTTCAGTATACTTAACGCTTCTATCTTTCAAATGCAGTCTTTAACCAGGCAACAAAATGAGCATGATTTCCCAGGACTCTCTTTATTTAGGATCTTAATATTAGTTGAAGGGTCAAGCACACAGAAGGCTGAATTTAGTAGAGATGTGTTCTAGGTCCTATTTCCATTGGTTTTATGGTTGATTCTTAAGGACAAGAAGGGGGTGACTTGACAGGGGGTAAAAGAACAGTGACATTATAAGTTGTTGCTGGGCCAAAGAGAGGATGGGATGTATGATGCCTGCTGGCCACCACCCTCTTCCAGCCCTTTCCAGTAATCCTGGGAGAGGGTTTGTTGATGCTGGACAATTTGTAGGACTAGGAGATTCAGACTTGAAGATTGGCCAGTATTTCTGTAACAGCCTGTCTCAGCTCACTCTAGGCCCATTATTGGTCACATCAGTCATACATAAATGCCTGTTGTTTCACAGGACCTAAGAAGTGGTTCTCTATTTCCGATTTCTTCAGTAGATAAACCAAGTTTTCATCATTTCTCATTTTCCTTGCAGTCCTCATGATATAATAGTGGGCTGTTTGTGGAGAGGGTTCATTTTGTTTTTAGTGCTTTGCTAAGTGTAACCAGCCAGATACTTGGTTACCTTAACCTGTCTAAACAGATATATAGTACAAGACCTCATGGAAACAGATCTTTACAAGCTCTTGAAGACGCAACACCTCAGCAACGACCATATCTGCTATTTTCTTTACCAGATCCTCAGAGGGTTAAAATATATCCATTCAGCTAATGTACTGCACCGTGACCTCAAACCTTCCAACCTGCTGCTCAATACCACCTGCGATCTCAAGGTCAGCCAGGTTATTTACTCTCAGGGTGATATATATTGGAAAAACTCTTTCACTGGGGCATATTTATATTATTATATTTAAAATAAAAAAAATCACACCAAAAATACATGAAAACATTTTTATAGCTCCTCACCCCCCCACACCCACCCATCCAAGTAAAGAGTGCTATTCCTGTTCTCCATCTGATTGTTCCTTCCTCTCCAAAGGTAACCACTATAACATATTGGTATATCTTCTTTCAAAGTTTTTGCTGTGCTCTTACTTACATATGAACATTTATGCTTATATATATAAAAGCAGGATCATATGCATTATGTGTAAGTTAAAAAATCATCCATTTCATTGGTAACTTTTTTCTTCAATAAATTTTATACAAAGAACACTCAGAAAACAGAAGACTCAATGTTAATGACTTTAGTACCTGACTAAGACATTCCCAATAAATAGGGAAACCCTAGATCCTTACAGTCCTCAGAAGTCTCTTAAAAATGAGCAGCGTTGGCATATGTATATTTTTATTTTAATAGTAGCAGAGCTAAAAGAGGTGGGAAATCTCCAGATGCATTAGATAAGAGGGGATGTGGATTCAGTCTGATAAAAATGCATGTGAATCCAAGAAGACATATATAAATGGAAAGATATCCAGTGTCTGTGGATTGCAAGACTTAATACTGTTTAGAAGGCAGTGCTCTCCCATATTGAATGAGTCAGGATGATCCCTGTCAGAGCTCAAGGTGGCTTTTTTTTTCTTTTTTTTTTATTTAGTTGACAGAGCGTAAGCAGGTGGAGTGGGAGCGCGGGACACGCAGGCTCCCCATTGAGTAGGGAGCCCTATGCAAGGCTTAATCCCAGTACTCTGGATCATGACCTGAGCGGAAGGTAGACACTTAACTGCCTGAGCCACTCAGGTGCCCTCTCCAGGTAGCTTTTTTTGCAGAAATGGACAGGCTGGTCCTGAAATGCATATGGAAATTCAAGAGTCCCAAAATAGTCAAAATAATCTTTGGAAAGAAATTGGAGGGCTTATTACACTTCTTGATTTCAAAACTTACTACAAAACTATAGTAATCAAGA